>NC_057812.1:289034180-289189705 GCF_018294505.1 Triticum aestivum
GGCGGACCGGCGGCGGGGAGTGTTTTCGGGGCGGGCGGGGCGGCGCACCGCCGGTCGTGGGCGGCTGTTTCGCCGGTGGTGGCTGGTGGCTCAGGGGGGTGGAGGTTGAAGATGAACTGCAGGCCCTTGATTTCGTATCCAACAGCTTCAAAATCTACTGACCAGAGATGAAAAAGTCAGTCGACTATCGTGTAGCCTCACCTCTAGTGCGTTTAGTTTCGACAGTAAAATTCAGTTTTGACAGCAAAATTCAGTTTCGACAGTCAAGTTCAGTTTCGACAGTTAAATTCAGTTTCGACAGTTAAGTTCAGAGATGAGCGGTTCATGTATTTTACATCTAGCACTTTGTGGTTATGTATTTTACGTCATCTATTGCAGATTCTATTAGAATTCTACTCAGGTTAACATTGTCTCTCTTGTCCTACTTCAGCCTCGGCATCGTACAACTCACCGGAGCTGCTTGAACGACGAAACCCCCCATCACAGCAGAGCAGTACCTTGGGCTCCGTCTCCAGACGCCTAAGATCTTCTTCCCCTCCTCCGACAGCCAAGTCAGCCGGAGCATCCTCACCGGCCAACCCAATCACTCTGAGATCGACATGGCTTCTCCAAAGAGGTTGTACACTTGTTGCATATCTTTTTTACTCTACATGTTATATATATTGTCCACTGAGCACACAAAGTACCGGGAAATATGATTATTTTATCCTACTATATGACAAGCAGTGAGGTACCAGGGAACTTAGCTATCCATGATGGAGACTCTTGAATGTCATCATTGTTTATCTCTGCGCGTTTGAGCTGTGCATTTGTCGATGGCCCTCGGAATTGAGCTAGTAGGGCAGTGGCCTGGGTCCAAAGTAATAGAAGTAGCACAAAAACATTTTTTAGTGTAGGCTTTTCCTTGCTCAAGCCTGCCTACTAGAATCGCTAGTGCTTGAAAGGAAAAGTGAATGAAAAAAATAGGAATTGGAAAGTTTCCTATGGTACTACTTTTCATGAATTTGGTGCAAAGGAATGGAGCAAAGGAAAACTGTAGGATTTGTTCCTTTAGTGTCTCCTTGAAAGAAAAACCGTAGGAATTTTAATTTCCACTTGTCCTCCTTTTCAAATTCCTATTCATGAAGCAAGACTAAAATATAGTAGCATAATAGCATTATAATCGTACATTTTCTTGTGGTTTGACTTAATCTCACCATGCTTCTTTGCATCCTGTGATCTTCCAAATCTTGTGAACTAAACACCCAGATTGGCAGAAATCATGTGTTTTTAAATTCTCTGTTTTGCACGTGCATTCCTATCCTATTCCTGGCTATTTCCTATCCCTGCATTGTTAGAATCCTCAAATTCGAACAAGCCCTTACACAATTACTTCTGTTATAGATATGTGCCAAAGAAAACCTTGTGTGGTTTTTCCTGCTCCTGTGGTGATGTATTCCACCCCAGCTCAGCTGCTCCAACGACGGAAGGGTTCACCACAGCAGGAATCCACTCTCCAGACTGTCTTTGGCCGCCTCAGATCTTCTTCCCCGCCGTTGGCAGCCACGACAATTGCATTACCATCATCAACTGAGCAGATGACCTTGAGGATTACACGGGTCCGCGAGAGAGGTCGCACTCTTTCGTGTCTGCTTACGTTATGCATCGCTTAATATGATGACATGCTAGTTTATCACCGTGTTCACCTATTAGACTCCGAGTCAGGTCCAAACTTATGCTGAAACTTGAGTTTTTAAATGGTTGTGGGGTACATATTGGGGCAGCAATCAGTACTATCTGTCTACTATCTGGTTAATCTCGAGTGTCTACTATGAGTTTCATGTTGGGTGCAAACAAACAGTAAAGGAGCAATTATCTATATTTTTAACTAAAGCTATTATCTGCCTACTATCATTGGTTTTGAGTCTATCCACAGTTTGCTACCATCACTCTGGATTTGTGGATGCACTCCTTACATAACCTCACTATGTTTTATTCGTATGCATGCCAGTTATTGTACACAATGGAACTGAACATGTAGAACAAAAGAGACGAGCCTTGCGTGGCAATAAATTTTCATGCAGACGTCGCTCTATGGTGGGCACAAAGGCAACCCCGTCCACCCATTTTGGATCGTAATCAAGAGGAAGATAACTGTTCTGAGGGGGATTCAGAAGCAGAAGACCACTCCTATTTACCCCATGAGGTGTTCGCTCTAACTTGGCATGCTGATGTTGGTAATATCATGCATATGGTGCCTTGCATTGCTTACTGTATACATCAAAGATGTCATCTGTTTAGTTTAGACATGCTTTGTATCAATGCCATCTGTTTAGTTTCTTTATCGTATATGTGAATCATGCAATGCCATCTTGTTTAGACAGGCATCATATATGTGAATTTTGCAATGCCACCCTGGTTAGCCAGTCATCTTATATGCGAATTATATCATGACATCATTTTTTATTACGTGTTAAATTTGTCAACAATTTTAGTACATTCAATTACTCTTCCTGTGCATCAGCCATTCGACATGGTCATGGAAAAATCTAGAGTGGAAACAAGGTCTTCAGAGAAGACAATGCTATCTGACGAAGCACATGTCTTGCTGGTTACAGATAGCTCCTCGAAGGAGGATTCAGAGACAAATGACCAGTCCTATTCCCCCCCCCAAGGTGCAAGCTCTAACTTGGTAGGGTTATGTTGCTCATATCGTGCGTATGGTATCTTGCATTGCTATGTCATTTGCTTAGTTTAGACATGCTTTGTGTGAATGCCACCTGTTTAGTGTCTAATTACCATATATGTGAATTATGCAATGCCATCTTGTTGCAAGACATTATATATGTGAATTATGCAATGCTATCTTGTTGCAAGGCATTATATATGTGAATTATGCAATGCCATGTTGTTTAGCCAAGCGTCATATACGTGAACTATATCATGCCGTCCCTTTTTTTGTATTTGTCATTGCTTTTGTCGACAGTATTTCTATATTCAACTGCTCTTCATGTGCATCGGCCATTTGAATTGGTGATGGAGAAATCAGGAGTGAAAACAAGGTCTTCAGAGCAGACAATGTTACCTGCTGAAGGAGATATCTTGCTAGTTACAAATAGCTCTTTAGAGGAGGATTCAGAGGTAGATGACCAGTCCTATTATCCCCGTGAGGTGTATGCTCAAACTTGGCAGGGTTATATTACTCATATCATGCATATGTTGTATTGCAATGCTTAGTTTTTACATCATATACACGATATTGAATGCCATCTCCTTAGTTGACACATCATATATGCAATTGCCCTCTGCTCACTTCCTTAGTATATAAATCATATATTTGAATTATATCATGCCGTGATGTTTAGACAACATGTATCTGAATTATGGCATGCCAACCCATTTTCTATAGACATAACATAGTTATATCATCTCATCCTGTTCACATAGTCATCATATTTTGAATTATGTCATTCTATCCGTGAATTATATCATGCCATCATGTTTCCATTGACGGCATGTTTGTGATTTATGGCATGCCAACCACTTTAATAGACACATCGTATAGTTTTATCATGACATCCTGTTTACATAGTCATCATATTTTGAAGTATGTCATTCTATCTTGTTTAGTTAGCCATCATACATGTGAAATTGTGTCATGCTATCCTATTTAATTAGCCATCATCTATGTGAAATTATGTCCTGCTATTCTGTTTGGTTAGACAACATAAATGTGAATTATTTCATTTCCTGTTTTCTTCCCTACTATCCATTGCACCTGTCTATCTTACAATGTCTGTACATTCAATTACTTTTCTTGTTTATCAGCCATTTCAATTGGAGGGGGTGATGGCAGTATCTGTGGGAGTAAAAACACGGTCTTTAGAAAAGATCGTACTACCTGTCGATGGAGATAGAACCACGGTTGTACTTGCCCAATAACCAGTCCCACCACACATAACCCAGACTCACGCAGATTGTACCCCTACCTAGTTGGACAGAGAACCAGCTACACCCCTTCTAACCCCAACCCTAGTAGATAGTAACCCAGTTCCCGTTGACACAACACCGTCTCCACCACATAGCACCCAAACACGAGCAGTTAGTAAGGCATCTGCAGTGCCCAAAGCACGAGGACCACCACTCCGAACCCCAAGTCAACGCTTAAAGTAGAAGAAGAATTGTTCTCAGGTCAGGTTGTGTATCTATGGTTCATACTACTTTGCTCTTGCATCACTGTATTTACTCATACCAACTAATTTCAGATTTGAAGGATGCAATTGTAACTCCAATGGCGCAACAGGTATGTTTTAAACCTGTTTCTTTAACGTGTTTGCTGTTGTAACTTGCTCTATGTTGATTTTAGTTTCAATTGAATACACAGTTATGTTCTCATGCCATGCACATTACAAGTGTTGTTATTGCTGTGTAGTTTTCCACACTTATATTCTGTCTATGCTGCTTTGTCTTAAATAGATATGATTCTAATTGTATCTATCTTGATTTGGCAACATAAACTAGAATGGTATAGACCATACAGTGACCATACTACATAGATATATGTTTCTTTCATGTTGTTATCCTGTCCACCTTACTACTGAATTGGTTTACCAAAAGGAGTTTCATATACTACATTGTAAACATGTGATGTGTTTGTTTGTTTCTCTTTTAGAACGCGGATAAAATATTGGAGAAGAGTACCCCGATATGCGATGGTAAAGGAAGTAATGCAGATAAGGTTCAAGATAGTGAGACATCCCTGTTGGTCTCCAAGAAAGCTGATAAAAACTATATTGAAGACACTGAGACAACCCCAAAGTCCTGTCTTGATGTAGTGTTCGAGTTACTGGCTACTACTGCTGGCACCAGCTCTTCGAACTCGCTTCCTGAATTAGTTAGGCTTCTCGAGTCTCAACTTCAAGTTGAAAGACATCGATCAGATGTTATTTGATAGGAAGCCGAAGGACTGAGGAAGTCCCTGCAGAATTCAGATGCATACTTTCTGGTGCAACAGCAAGTGCTGGAGGATTTAAGCGCCAAACAAGAGAAAGTTAATAAGCTTGCTAAGCATCTTGCCAGCATTATGGGTACCCAGGATATTGTTTCATGAGCTCTTCTGAAGTGGTTTCAGTTCTAGACTTGTTTTGTAGCGGCGTTTATATGCTGCTTTGTTCCCTATATTTGCACTGGTGGCGAACTTTGATGCCCAGTGGATGTAATATGTCTAATAGCCGTGATAGCCTAGCGTAAGTTGCTTGCTTATTTATTTCCTTATTGTCTTGTTTATTTGTTTTCTTGTAGTTAGTGTAGTTCTTTTTCCGCGGTTTGCTAGTGGCCGCAATAACCTATTTTTTTAAAACTAGGCCACATTAACCATGGGCTACATATTTACTGTACTTAACATGGGCCTCCTACAGACCATAGAAACCATGGGCCTTCTAAGGGTCGTAGAAACAATGGGCCTTCTACGGGGCGTAGAAACAATGGGCCTTATACGGGCCGTAGACACAATGGGCCTTCTATGGGCCGTAGCATCAATGGGCCTTCTACGGGCCGTATGATCGGTTGGCCAAACATGGGCCAATAACAGATCACATTATGGCCATGAATGGGCTAGAGTTGAAATCGTACGTTCATGGGCCGACCATAACGGGCCGTCGTTAATCGGTCGTATTTGATGACGCTATGAAAACGACCCAATGTATTAACGGGCCACAAATGGGCCGACTGTAACCACGGGATGAATTTGGCCCACGAGCAGAAAATGACAGTAACGGGCCAAAAGTAAACGAATGCTGGAAATGAGCCCAAGAATAAATGGGCCCTGAGAAGGCCAAAAGATAACATGGGCTGGAAACGGCCCAACGGAATAATGGGCTGTTAATGGGTATAAAGTGATACACTGTTCATTACGGGCCAGTTTTACCACGGGTCGTTAATGGGCCGAGGGTTACTAAGGGCCTCATATGGGCCGAAAGACGTCATGGGCCATACATGGGCTGGAACTTAAAACGGGCTGGAATTATATTGGACGGCCCAGATGATGCTACTGGGCCTAATTCAGGTAGGCCGTAAACGGGCTCTGGGTTAGCGGGCTGTAAATGGGCTATATGCGAACAGGCCGTTAACAGGCTTGCCGTGGGCTAGCCCGCCACCTTTTGACCAAGTCAAACGGGTCGGCCTTTTCACAGGAATGGGCCTCTGTTGGGTCATGCCACGGGTTGACGTATCATAGGCACTTTGGGTCTAATGAGTGGATGACATCTGTCCCAACGGTGAGCCGACACATGTTTCCTCCAGCCAATGATGATTTTACACGTGGAAAATCCCCGTTGGTCGGGGCTGTTAACGGGTTATCGGATTCAAAACCGGACCCGATAGCTTAACGATGTTCCGTTACGGTGGATGCCACGTGTCGGTCACCCTTGACGAAAGCACTTCTGTGACGCGCGATTTATCGTCATGGAAGTGGACACTTCCGTGATGATAATTTTGGTAATGTCATGGAACACTTCTATGATAGAACAGGTATGACTATCTCGATTCTGTCATAAAATTGTCATGGATGTACATGCATGACAGAAAACATGACCTACTGTAACAAACATGTATCATCACGGAAGTGTATTTTTTTGTGGTGTAATCACCCCCGCCAGCGAAATCTAGTTTCCAAAACTAGTATTATCACTCTACATACACATTACTGTTGCTTCACGTGCACGTCCAGGCAATATTTTTCCTTGGCAGGAGTGCTTTGCTAAATTTCTCTAAAATATTTTTCTGGGGATTTCACTGTGTCGCTTTTCGCAGGAAATTTTCAAGCAGTTACGTGAGTGTACGACATTTGCAGTCTATCTGATCCCAATTGTATTGCAAGTTCAAGCCGTCCTCTTTGCCCGTAGTCCGGCAGACACCGCTCCACACCTCGCGACATTGACATCATCAAGCCAAGCTTGTCGGCCAAGCTATATTTCTAACTTTCTTCTCCGCTAAGTTTATTAAGTAGAAGAATTTTATTTTAATACATATAAATATATTATTCTTATTCCTGGCTATCACCACTTATATGTGCGCAGGAAGACTACTATGCCTGGCATCGCTGTGTCGTTGTTTCTTCCGGGTCTTCTTTTTCTTCTAATTATTTATTTCACTTAAAAAATAATTAAGTGTAAGAGTTTTTTAATATATATTATTATTACTATTATTATTATTGGCTTGCACTATTTTATGTGTGCAGGGATGTGTGACCGATGATAGTTCGGCTCAATATGCATCTGAGACCGACGATAGTCCGGCTCAGCTCACAGGGAGATTTGATCTTCCTTTTTCCTTATTATTTAATTAAGTTTGGAGGACGTCTACACTTTTCATTAATAGTCTCTCTTCCATGTGCTTCCCTGATGCAATTAGCACTACTAGTTATTGCACATCCATCAAGATCGGATTGATGCAACAAAGCTATCTTACGCATTCGCCAGCCACCGCGCCGACCGACACCTCCGCGCAAAGAGTTCGAATGATGCCAGGCCGATGTATTTGCCCCACACATGCCGACCTACATCAACATATCCGTGCTGCCACTCCGTCGAACCGACCTCGGCGCCCGGGCCAAGCTTACCTGATTATTCGCTTTGTATATATTAATTATGCATTATATTTTCTTCCTTTCAATTATTGTTGTTTCTTGCTTGCACTATTTTGTTTGTGCAGGAAATCAATTTTGACTGCGATATATGGTCATCTTGGCATGCCGATGTTGTCATCCCACTTTTATCGCCAAATTGTGTCGTCACTTTGGTGCACTGCTCGTGCCAACATTAAGCTGATGCTTGATACACTGACCTGCTTCGTCGTGTTAGCGGCGCTGGGGGCTCCACCTCGCCACATCAACAACTTAGAGTTACCACTTCGGAGCGCCGAGCTCTTCGCTCGTCCACCTTAGGGACAGCTCGGGGGCTTAGACCTAGTCTGGCCGCAGGCTCGACCACGTCATCAACACCGAGCACATTAACCAGCTAAGTTGCTTTCATGCTAAAAAAACTTTTAGTTTTTACTTTTGTTTGGTTTGACCAAGCATTATACCTTTTTGGCAAAAAGTTGTTTGTGAAAAACTTCCCTGTCAAAACTTTGTTTGTGACACACAAATTCAAATACCCCGTTTACTTGGGGGCTTCCTTTATGAAGCATTTCCTCTTGCATATAATCATACTTGTATGGCTTCGTTCCTTGTTTGTGTATTACGCTACAATATGCACCATTTTGACTTAAGTGTTCCGCAAGCTGGGTTGCCTTGCTCCCGTGTTTACCCCTACATTCCTGATTGTTCGGATAGGGAGTAAAGGGAGCACCTCTGGGATTATCACAATCGGGTCATCCGAGCTCGGACCTCAGACTGGGTGAAGCCGAAAGCTAGCGCTCTTATTGTTTTCAATCATGGTCGGCACACAACAGAAATCATGAGTACAAAAATCTATTGCACAAGTCTCATAGTAACAATGAGCAACCGAAGAAAGGTATCGGTGGGCGTACTATTTTCTTCGAAGATGCTTCTTACACTTTGTTAGTAATACAACATAAGTTCCCTGACCGCGCTTTGTCTGTTACAACCTTATGGCCTGATTGCCTGGTTATCGAAAGCACCGTCGATATTCTCGACAGGTGGAGTACGTAACACTTTTCGGCCCTTGACCGAAGAGGGAGAAGCCGACAGTCGGTTAAGACGCATTTAAAAGTTTGGGTGAACACAAATATGATATAAGTACTTCGGTACATACAATCATTATACGTAAAATTCTTTTACCCAAGTCACTTGGGGGCTCTTAAATTTATGTGAGCTGTTTTATAATAAGTGTTCTTCTTCTTCTTAGTCGTAGCAAAGTCTTTTTCTATCACTCCTTTTTTCGACCCGAGTGTGTGGTCAATAGCCGGGGGGCCTAATTTCTCTCTCAAAGTTGCTAGAGTTTACTTTGCTAAACTGGCCTAAAGAGAAGTACTCCGCCTTTAGGATAGGAGGTTGAAGCCGTAAGATGGCCTGCTTGAAGTCTTGAGATAGGATGTGTCATGTTAAAGCATGACAGAAGAACTTCTTTTCTAAGACCAATTTTCGGATTGGCACCGAACACTTGATCTAGTTCGGACGTCTAGTGTTTACTGAAGTTTTTTGGTTTTCCAAGCCTATGGCACTTTTAAACTATTTGTGTGTTTCCAGCATAAGTCTTGCAGTGCAACGCCGGATACCTTTAGAGATTTGGCAAAAACATTCTCGGATATCGCTATATATGCATCGGTTTCGAATTGTGTGTTCGGTCAATAGTTGGGTTGCCAGGCTCCTGTGCTTGCCTCCTACGTTCCGCTTTGTCCGGCTAGGTGTGCAAAGGGAGAACCATTGCAATTGTGCTTCCAGATCGCATGGTTAAGCGCCTCAGTGGAGAAAGCCATAAACTGACTGTCACAATCAGCGTAAACTGGTCAACAATCCGATGACTGTGTTAAACTATAAGATCGATGGAGGTCACCCCATGTTAAGCGGCGGGTGTCGGTGTCAAAACCGGTGGATCTCGGGTAGGGGGTCCCGAACTGTGCGTCTAGGATCGATGGTAACAGGAGACAGGGGACACAATGTTTACCCAGGTTCAGGCCCTCTCTATGGAGGTAATACCCTACATCCTGCTTGATTGATATTGATGAGTATGGGTGTTACAAGAGTTGATCTACCACGAGATCATAATGGCTAAAACCCTAGAAGCCTAGCCTATGAATATGGTAATGAGTATATCTGTTGTCCTTTCCGGACTATCCCCTTCGGTTTATATAGACACCGAGGGGATCTAGGGTTTACATGGAGTCGGTTACATGAGAAGGAATCTTCGGTCGCGAAGCTTCCCCTCCATGCCAAGTAGAGTCCAATATGGACACGGTGCAGTCTTCGGCCTTCATGTCTTCACAGCCCATCAGCCCGGCCCGTGGATAACAGGCCGGACGCCCGAGGACCCCTTAGTCCAGGACTCCCTCAGTAGCCCCTGAACCCGGCTTTAATGACGAGGACTCCGGCGCGCAGATTTGTCTTCGGCATTGCAAGGCGGGTTCCCTCCTTCCGAACTCCAGAATAGTCTTCAGACGCAGTAAGTATATCCGGACCTGCGTATACAATGGCAGAGGTTGCTATTTCCAACCGTCGGCTAGCGAGCTGCCCCGCGTCTTGGGGTGCGGTTTTACTGGCACGTCTCATCAAGGCAGAGATCGTGTCCCTTTATTTACGGGATTTTCATTAATGCAGGCGTGGGTAACCCAACTGTCCCCTGGGTACAACTCCTTGGTAATAGGTAAGTTTGGAGACCCCGGGGAAGACGCCCAATGTTCGGGGCCTTTATATAGAGACCTAGTCTTGTTTTCTTCCTTTGCGCTTGCTTCTTCCTCAACCCCAGCCACTCCAAGTTCCAACCCTCGGGTTCCAATCGCCACCAGCCCTAGTCATATCCGGATCTAACCATCAGGGCCGATGGGTGGCTTCTTCTGTCAGAGAGGAGGATATTGTGAAGCTCCGCGCAGCGAGGTATCTGACCTCGGAAATCTTTCATCGGCTTCCGGCACAAGGGCAAGTCACACCGTCCCCCAGATCTGGCGAGAGGGTAGTATTTGTATCCCACTTTCTTCATGGGCTTGGGTTCGCGCTTAACCCCTTCGTCCTGGGGCCCATATTCTACTATGGACTAGATTTTCATGATCTGGCCCCGGACTGTATTCTCCTCATCTCGACATTTATCGTCATGTGTGAGGCCTTACTTCGGACTCCTCCGCACTTCAGTTTGTTGCTCAAGACCTTTGACGTGAGGCCGCAGGTGGCACAGGAGGAGCAGGCAGAGTGCGGCAGCGTCATAATAGGCAAGCTGTCCGGCGCGATTCGTGAGGGAGTCCTGGATTAGGGGGTCTCCGGACAGCCGAACTATATCCTTTGGCCGGACTGTTGGACTATGAAGATACAGAATTGAAGACTTCCTCCCGTGTCCGGATGGGACTCTCCTTGGCGTGGAAGGCAAGCTAGGCAATACGGATATGTTGATCTCCTCCCTTGTAACCGACTCTGTGTAACCCTAGCCCCCTCCGGTGTCTGTATAAACCAGAGGGTTTAGTCCGTAGGACAACATACAATCATACCATAGGCTAGCTTCTAGGGTTTAGCCTCTATGATCTCATGGTAGATCAACTCTTTTAATACCCATATCATCAAGAACAATCAAGCAGGACGTAGGGTATTACCTCCATCAAGAGGGCCCGAACTTGGGTAAATATCGTGTCCCCTGCCTCCTGTTACCATCCGCCTTAGACGCATAGTTCGGGACCCCCTACCCGAGATCCGCTGGTTTTGACACCGACATTGGTGCTTTCATTGAGAGTTCCACTGTGTCGTCACCGTAAGGCTTGATGGCTCTTTCGATCATCGGTAGCGATGCGGTCCAGGGTGAGGTTTTCCTCCCCGGATAGATCTTTGTGTTCGGCGGCCTTGCACCGCGGGCCAATTCGCTTGGCCATCTGGAGAAAATCGAGAGCTACGCCCCTGGCCATCAGGTTAGATTCGGAAACTTAAACTACACTGCCGACATCCGCGGAGACTTGACCTTCGACAGATTCGAGCCCGTGTCAGGTGCGCCACACAGTCACGACGAGCATGACGTAACTCTGCCATCAGACAGTGTTCGGGAGATCGCATCTGCAACTACTCCAACTTTCAATCTGGAGCAAATCGTGCCATCCAAGGATGGAGGGATAGACCCCACCATGGAGGCCACACTCTCAGTGGCGATGGAGCCGGATACTGACTTCACCCCTTACAAGAGCCGTGTCGCCGAACCACGGGATTCGTCTCCGGCCACGGACTCCGAGCCGCCTACATCCGTGCCTATCGAATCCGACTGGGCGCCGATCATCGAGTTCACCTCCGCGGATATCTTTCATCACTCGCCTTTCGGCGATGTGCTAAATTCATCAAGGTCTCTCTCCTTGTCAGGAGAACCTTGGCCGAACTATGTCCGGCTAGAATGGGATACGGACGATGAAGAAATTCGCTGCCCACCCACCACCCACTTAGTAGCCACTATCGACGACTTAACCGACATTCTCAACTTCGACTCTGAAGACATCGACGGCATGGACTAAGATGCAGGAGACGAACAGGAACCAATGCCCACAGGGCGCCGGACAAGCACTTCATCACATGACATATACATGGTGGATACACCCAAAGAAGGCAATGGCGAAGAGACAATGGACGATGGCCCCTCCAAGAAGCAAGCCAAGCGCCGACGTCAGCGGCGCTGCTCTAAGTCCCGCCATAGCAAAAACAGCAATAACAGCGCAAGAGAAAACAACACTCCAGTCGACTCCAGAGGAAACGACGACCACATTGCCCCGGCGGTAGAGCACGATGAAGCTGCAAGCAGCGAACATAGTACGGATCCGACGTCCGAACACAGCGACGCCGAGGATAAACCTCATCAAACCCCCTTTGGGGAGGAAAACAGTCCGGACGAAGATGCACACATCATCTCGGAAACGCACTTGGAGCAAGAGAACCTCCGCAGAAGGCTTATTGCCATAGCGAGGAGTGTTAAGAAGCAGAAGCAAAGGCTTAAGGCCGCACAAAATACGCTCAACAGTAGGTGGAACAAACTGCTCGACAACGAAGCACAGTATGGTGGAAGCTACCACACAAAGAGCTATCCAAAGCGCAAGCTATTACCTGAATTCGACGATGAGGCCTTAGAGCCCACACAGCCGAAAAATGAAACGGCCAACCGGCCGGATCCACCACCTTGTGACCGCGATAGAGCGGCTAACAAAGTCGCACATAAGTCAACACACGATCTACGTGAGGACTTGCGCCAAAAATCCAGTACGACCAGATCCATCTATGGATCTAGGAAGCGTCCGAACGCCATGGCACATCCCAATACAGGGGTGCCGCACACCCCCTATGTTTCACCGATGAGGTGCTAGACCACGAATTCCCAGAAGGATTCAAACCAGTGAACATAGAGGCGTACGACGGGACCACAGACCCTGGGGTCTGGATTGAGGACTTTATCCTCCATATCCATATGGTTCGCGGAGACGATCTCCATGCCATCAAATACTTGCCCCTCAAGCTTAAAGGACCAGCTCGGCACTGGCTGAAAAGCCTCCCCGAAAACTCAATTAGAAGTTCGGAGGAGCTCGAGGATGCTTTTCAGGCTAATTTTCAAGGGACCTATGTCCGACCTCCGGATGCAGATGATTTAAGCCATATAATTCAACAGCCCGGAGAGTCCGCCCGAAAGCTTTGGAACTGGTGTCTCACTAAGAAGAACCAAATCGTCGACTGTCCGGATGCCGAAGCCTTAGCAGCTTTCAAACACAGCGTCCGAGATGAATGGCTTGCCAGACACCTCGGCCAAGAAAAACCGAGAACAATGGCAGCCCAAACAAGCCTCATGACCCGCTTTTGCACGGGCGAAGATAGCTGGTTAGCCTGCAGTAGCACCAGCGACCCAAGCACATACGAAGTCAGGGATGGCAATGGAAAACCACGACGCAATAAAAACAAGCATCGAAATAAAGAAGACAGCCCAGATAATATGGCGGTAAATGCCGGATTCAGGGGCTCTCGATCAGGTCAGCGGGAAAAGCCTTTCAAAGGCAGAAGAGATGGACCGTCTGGCCTAAATAGGATTCTTGACAAACTATGTCAGATTCATGGCACCCCCGATAAACCTGCAAATCACACCCACAGAGAATGCTAGGTCTTCAAGCAAGCCGGTAAGCTAAACGCCGAACACAAGGGGGGGAGACACCAAGCGAAGACGAGGACGAACCTCGCCAACAAAGCACTGGAGGACAGAAAAAATTCCCACTAGAGGTTAAAACATTAAACATGATCCATGTGACAAAGAGGAGAAGCAAACATGCACTCCGAGACACACGGGCCATAGAGCCCGTCACCCCTAGGTTCAACCCCTGGTTGGCCTGCCCGATCACTTTTGATCGCGGGGATCACGCGACAAGCATCCGGCACGAAGGATTGGCTGCTTTGGTGTTAGACCCAATAATAAACGGATACCATCTCACACAAGGTCTCATGGACGGCGGCAGTGGTCTAAATCTGATATATCAGGACATAGTCCGCAAAATGGGGATAGACCCGACACAAATAAGCCACAGTAATACTACCTTCAAGGGAGTAATACCAGGCCAAGAGGCCCGTTGTATGGTCTCTCTATTGCTAGAGGTTGTATTCGGTTCTCCCGATAATTTCCGAAGTGAAAGGTTAACTTTCTACATCACTCCATTGCAAAGTGGCTATCAAGCACTACTCAGAAGAACGGCTTTCGCTCGTTTTAGTGCAATACCGCATTACGCTTCTCTCAAGCTTAAGATGCCCGGTCCACGTGGCACCATTTGTTGGGGAACATAGTAATTTCAAAATTTTCCTACGCACACGCAAGATCATGATGATGCATAGCAACGAGAGGGGAGAGTGTTGTCTACGTACCCTTGTAGACCGAAAGCGAAAGCGTTAGCACAACGCGGTTGATGTACTCGTACGTCTTCACGGCCCAACTGATCAAGCACCGAAACTATGGCAGCTCCGAGTTCTAGCACATGTTCAACTCGATGACGATCCCCGGACTCTGATCCAGCAGAATGTCGGGGAAGAGTTCTGTGAGCACGACGGCGTGGTGACGATCTTGATGTTCTACTGTCGCAGGGCTTCGCCTAAGCACTGCTACAATATTATCGAGGATTATGGTGGAAGGGGGCACCGCACACGGCTAAGAGATCAATGATCAATTGTTGTGTCTTTGGGGTGCCCCATGCACCCGTATATAAAGGAGCAAGGGAGGAGGAGGCCGGCCCTAGGAGGGGGCGCGCCAAGCCTCCTATATGGAATAGGAAAAGAGGAAGGGAAAAGGAGAAGGAAGGAAGGGGACACCACCCTTCCCTAGTCCAGTTCGGACCAGACCAAGAGGAGGGGTGCGGCCACCCTTGAGGCCCTTTTCCTTCTTTCCCGTATGGCCCAATAAGGCCCAATACGTATTCCTGTAATTCTCCGGTACTCCGAAAAATACCCAAATCACTCGGAACCTTTCCGATGTCCGAATATAGTCGTCCAATATATCGATCTTTACGTCTCGACCATTTCGAGACTCGTCGTCATGTCCCCGATCTCATCCGGGACTCCGAACTCCTTCGGTACATCAAAAATCATAAACTCATAATATAACTATCATCGAAACCTTAAGTGTGCGGACCCTACGGGTTCGAGAACAATGTAGACATGAGCGAGACACGTCTCCGGTCAATAACCAATAGCGGAACCTGGATGCTCATATTGGCTCCCACATATTCTATGAAGATCTTTATCGGTCAGACCACATAACAACATACGTTGTTCCCTTTGTCATCGGTATGTTACTTGCCCGAGATTCGATCATCGGTATCTCAATACCTAGTTCAATCTCGTTACCGGCAAGTCTCTTTACTCATTCCGTAATACATCATCCTGCAACTAAGTCATTAGTTGCAATGCTTGCAAGGCTTAAGTGATGTGCATTACCGAGAGGGCCCAGAGATACCTCTCCGACAATCAGAGTGACGAATCCTAATCTCGAAATACGCCAACCCAACAAGTACCTTCGGAGACACCTGTAGAGCACCTTTATAATCACCCAGTTACGTTGTGACGTTTGGTGGCACACAAAGTGTTCCTCTGGTAAATGGGAGTTGCATAATCTCATAGTCATAGGAACATGTATAAGTCATGAAGAAAGCAATAGCAACAAACTAAAAGATCAAGTGCTATGCTAACGGAATGGGTCAAGTCAATCACATCATTCTCCTAATGATGTGATCCCGTTAATCAAATGACAACTCATGTCTATGGTTAGGAAACATAACCATCTTTGATCAACGAGCTAGTCAAGTAGAGGCATACTAGTGACACTCTGTTTGTCTATGTATTCACACATGTATGTTTCCGGTTAATACAATTCTAGCATGAATAATAAACATTTATCATGATATAAGGAAATAAATAATAACTTTATTATTGCCTCTAGGGCATATTTCCTTCAGTCTCCCACTTGCACTAGAGTCAATAATCTAGTTCACATCGCCATGTGATTTAACATCAATAGTTCACATCACCATGTGATTAACACCCATAGTTCACATCGACATGTGACCAACACCCAAAGGGTTTACTAGAGTCAATAATCTAGTTCACATCCCTATGTGATTAACACCCAAAGAGTACTAAGGTGTGATCATGTTTTGCTTGTGAGAGAAGTTTAGTCAACGGGTCTGCCACATTCAGATCCGTAAGTATTTTGCAAATTTCTATGTCAACAATGCTCTGCATGGAGCTACTCTAGCTAATTGCTCCCACTTTCAATATGTATCCAGATTGAGACTTAGAGTCATCTGGGTCAGTATCAAAACTTGCATCGACGTAACCCTTTACAATGAACCTTTTGTCACCTCCATAATCGAGAAACATATCCTTATTCCACTAAGGATAATTTTGACTAATGTCCAGTGATCTACTCCTAGATCACTATTGTACTCCCTTGCCAAACTCAGGGCAGGGTATACAATAGGTCTGGTACACAGCATGGCATACTTTATAGAACCTATGGCTGAGGCATAGGGAATGACTTTCATTCTCTCTCTATCTTCTGCCGTGGTCGGGTTTTGAGTCTTACTCAACTTCACACCTTTGTAACACAGGCAAGAACTCCTTCTTTGACTGTTCCATTTTGAACTACTTCAAAATATTGTCAAGGTATGTACTCATTGAAAAACTTATCAAGCGTCTTGATCTATCTCTATAGATCTTGATGCTCAATATGTAAGTAGCTTCACCGAGGTCTTTCTTTGAAAAACTCCTTTCAAACATTCCTTTATGCTTTGCAGAGTAATTCTACATTATCTCCGATCAACAATATGTCTTTCACATATACTTATCAGAAATGCTGTAGTGCTCCCACTCACTTTCTTGTAAATACAGGCTTCACCGCAAGTCTGTATAAAACTATATGCTTTGATCAACTTATCAAAGCGTATATTCCAACTCCGAGATGCTTGCACCAGTCCATAGATGGATCACTGGAGCTTGCATATTTTGTTAGTACCTTTAGGATTGACAAAACCTTCTGGTGTCATCATATACAACTCTTCATTAATGAATCCATTAAGGAATGCAGTTTTGTTTATCCATTTGCCAGATTTCATAAAATGCGGCAATTGCTATCATGATTCGGACAGACTTAAGCATATATACGAGTGAGAAACTCTCATCGCAGTCAACACCTTGAACTTGTCGAAAACCTTTTTGCGACAATTCTAGCTTTGTAGATAGTAACACTACTATCAGCGTTCGTCTTCCTCTTCAAGATCCATTTAATCTCAATGGCTCGCCGATCATTGGGCAAGTCAATGAAAGTCCATACTTTGTTCTCATACATGGATCTCATCTCAGATTTCATGGCCTCAAGCCATTTCGCGGAATATGGGCTCATCATCGCTTCCTCATAGTTTGTAGGCTCGTCATGGTCAAGTAACATGACCTCCAGAACATGATTACCGTACCACTCTGGTGCAGATCTCACTCTGGTTTACCTACGAGGTTAGGTAGTAACTTGATCTAAAGTTACATGATCATCATCATTAGCTTCCTCACTAATCGGTGTAGTAGTCACAGGAACAGATTTCTGTCATGAACTACTTTCCAATAAGGGAGCAGGTACAGTTACCTCATCAAGTTCTACTTTCCTCCCACTCACCTTTTTCGAGAGAAACTCCTTTTCTAGAAAGGATCCATTCAAAGCAACGAATATATTGCCTTCGGATCTGTGATAGAAGGTCTACCCAACATTTTCTTTTGGGTATCCTATGAAGACGCACTTCTCCGATTTGGGTTAGAGCTTATCAGGTTGAAACTTTTTCACATAAGCATTGCATCCTCAAACTTTAAAAAACGACAGCTTAGCTTTCTTGCCAAACCATAGTTCATACGGTGTCGTCTCAACGGATTTAGATGGTGCCCTATTTAACGTGAATGCAGCTGTCTCTAATGCATAACCCCAAAATGATAGTGGTAGATCGGTAAGAGACAACATAGATCGCACCATATCTAATAAAGTACGGTTATGACGTTCAGACACACCATTATGCTGTGGTGTTCCAGGTGGCGTGAGTAGTGAAACTATTTCACATTGTTTTTAACTGAAAGCCAAACTCATAACTCAAATATTTTACTTCTGCGATCATATCGTAGAAACTTTCATTTTTGTTACGATGATTCTCCACTTCACTCTGAAATTCTTTGAACTTTTCAAATGTTTCAGACTTGTGTTTCATCAAGTAGATATACTCATATCTGCTCAAATCATCTGTGAAGATCAGAAAATAATGATACCTGTCATGAGCCTCAGTATTCATCGGACCACATACATCAGTATGTATGATTTCCAACAAATCCGTTGCTCGCTCCTTTGTTCTGGAGAATGGAGTCTTAGTCATCTTGCCCATGAGGCATGGTTCGCAAGCATCAACTGATTCATAATCAAGTGATTCCAAAAGCCCATCAACATGGATTTTCTTCATGCGCTTTACACCAATATGACCTAAACGGCAGTGCCACAAATAAATTGCACCATCATTATTAACTTTGCATCTTTTGGTTTCAATATTATGAATATGTGTATCACTACGATCAAGATCCAACGAACCATTTTCATTGGGTGTGTAACCATATAAGGTTTTATTCATGTAAACACAACAACAATTTATTCTCTTACTTAAATGAATAACCGTATTGCAATAAACATGATCAAATCATATTCATGCTCAACGCAAACACCAAATAACACTTATTTAGGTTCAACACTAATCCCAAATGAATAGGGAGTGTGCGATGATGATCATATCAATCTTGGAACCACTTCCAACACACATCGTCACTTCACCCTTTACTAGTCTATGTTCATTCTGCAATTCCCGTTTTGAGTTACTACTCTTAGCAACTGAACCAGTATCAAATACCGAGGGGTTGCTACGAACACATGTAAAATACACATCAATAATCTGTATATCAAATATACCTTTGTTCACTTTGCCATCCTTCTTATCCGCCAAATACTTGGGGCAGTTCCGCTTCCAGTGACCAGTCCCTTTGCAGTAGAAGCACTTAGTCTCAGGCTTAGGACTAGACTTGGGCTTCTTCACTTGAACAGCAACTTGCTTGCCGTTCTTCTTGAAGTTCCCCTTCTTCCCTTTGCCCTTTTCTTGAAACTAGTGGTCTTGTCTACCATCAACACTTGATATTTTTCTTGATTTCTACCTTCGTCGATTTCAGCATTACGAAGAGCTTGGGAATCGTTTCTGTTATCCCTTGCATATCATAGTTCATCACGAAGTTCTACTAACTTGGTGATGGTGACTAGAGAATTCTGTCAATCACTATTTTATCTGGAAGATTAACTCCCACTTGATTCAAGTGATTGTAGTACCCAAACAATCTGAGCACGTGCTCACTGCTTGAGCTATTCTCCTCCATCTTTTAGCTATAGAACTTGTTGGAGACTTCATATCTCTCAACTCGGGTATTTGCTTGAAATATTAACTTCAACTCCTGGAACATCTCATATGGTCCATGACGTTCAAAACGTCTTTGAAGTCCCGATTCTAAGCCGTTTAAACATGGTGCACTAAACTATCAAGTAGTCATCATATTGAGCTAGCCAAATGTTCATAACATCTGCATCTGCTCCTGCAATAGGTTTGTCACCTAGCGGTGCATCAAAGACATAATTCTTCTATGTAGCAATGAGGATAAACCTCAGATCACGGATCCAATCCGCATCATTGCTACTAACATCTTTCAAATTAGTTTTCTCTAGGAACATATCAAAAATAAAACAGGGGAGCTAAACGCGAGCTATTGATCTACAACATAGATATTCTAATACTACCAGGACTAAGTTCATGATAATTAAAGTTCAATTAATCATATTACTTAAGAACTCCCACTTAAGAACTCCAAATCAACTAAACCATGTCCGATCATCACGTGAGATGGAGTAGTTTCAATGGTGAACATCACTATGTTGATCATATCTACTATATGATTCACGCTCGACCTTTCGGTCTCCGTGTTCCGAGGCCATATCTGTTATATGCTAGGCTCATCAAGTTTAACCTGAGTATTCCACGTGTGCAACTGTTTTGCACCCGTTGTATTTGAACGTAGAGCCTATCACACCCGATCATCACGTGGTGTCTCAGCACGAAGAACTTTCGCAACGGTGCGTACTCAGGGAGAACACTTATACTTTGATAATTTATTGAGGGATCATCTTATAATGCTACCGTCAATCAAAGCAAGATAAGATGCATAAAAGATAAACATCACGTGCAATCAATATAAGTGATATGATATGGCCATCATCATCTTGTACTTGTGATCTCCATCTCCGAAGTACCGTCATGATCACCATCGTCACCGGCACGACACCTTGATCTCCATCATAGCATCGTTGTCGTCTCGCCAATCTTATGCTTCCACGACTATCGCTACCGCTTAGTGATAAAGTAAAGCATTACAGCTTGATTGCATTGCATACAATAAAGCGACAACCATATGGCTCCTGCCAGTTGCCGATAACTCGGTTACAAAACATGATCATCTCATACAATAAAATTTAGCATCATGTCTTGACCATATCACATCACAACATGCCCTGCAAAAACAAGTAGACGTCCTCTACTTTGTTGTTGCAAGTTTTACATGGCTGCTACGGGCTTAGCAAGAACTGTTCTTACCTACGCATCAAAACCACAACGATAGTTTGTCAAGTTGGTGCTGTTTTAACCTTCTCAAGGACCGAGCGTAGCCACACTTGGTTCAACTAAAGTTGGAGAAACTGACACCCGCCAGCCACCTGTGTGTAAAGCACGTCGGTAGAACCAGTCTCGCGTAAGCGTACGCGTAATGTCGGTCCGGGCCGCTTCATCCAACAATACCGCCGAACCAAAGTATGACATGCTGGTAAGCAGTATGACTTATATCACCCACAACTCACTTGTGTTCTACTCGTGCATAACATCAACGCATAAAACCTAGGCTCGGATGCCACTGTTGGGGAACGTAGTAATATCAAAATTTTCCTACGCACACACAAGATCATGATGATGCATAGCAACGAGAGGGGAGAGTGTTGTCTATGTACCCTCGTAGACCGAAAGCGGAAGCGTTAGCACAACACGGTTGATGTAGTCGTACGTCTTCACGGCCCGACCGATCAAGCACCGAAACTACGGCACCTCCGAGTTCTAGCACACGTTCAGCTCGATGACGATCCCCGGACTCCGATCCAGCAGAATGTCAGGGAAGAGTTCCGTGAGCACGACGGCATGGTGACGATCTTGATGTTCTACCGTCACAGGGCTTCGCCTAAGCACCGCTACAATATTATCGAGGATTATGGTGGAAGGGGGCACCGCACACGGCTAAGAGATCAATGATCAATTGTTGTGTCTTTGGGGTGCCCCCCTGCACCCGTATATAAAGGAGCAAGGGAGGAGGAGGCCGGCCCTAGGAGGGGGCGCGCCAAGTGTGGAGTCCTACTAGGACTCCCTAGTCCTAGTAGGATTCCACCTCCCATATGGAATAGGAAAAGAGGAAGGGAAAAAGGAGAAGGAAGGAAGGGGCGCCCCCCTTCCCTAGTCCAATTCGGACCAGACCAAGGGGAGGGGTGCAGCCACCCTTGAGGCCCTTTTCATTCTTTCCTGTATGGCCCAATAAGGCCCAATACGTATTCCAGTAACTCTCCGGTACTCCGAAAAATACCCGAATCACTCGGAACCTTTATGATGTCCGAATATAGTTGTCCAATATATCGATCTTTACGTCTCGACCATTTCGAGACTCCTCGTCATGTCCCCGATCTCATCCGGGACTTGGAACTCCTTCGGTACATCAAAACTCATAAACTCATAATATAACTGTCATCGAAACCTTAAGCGTGCGGACCCTATGGGTTCGAGAACAATGTAGACATGACCGAGACACGTCTCCGGTCAATTACCAATAGCGGAACCTGGATGCTCATATTGGCTCCCACATATTCTACGAAGATCTTTATCGGTTAGACCGCATAACAACATACGTTGTTCCCTTTGTCATCGGTATGTTACTTGCCCGAGGTTCGATCGTCAGTATCTCAATACCTAGTTCAATCTCGTTACCGGCAAGTCTCTTTACTCGTTCCATAATACATCATCCTGCAACTAACTCATTAGTTGCAATGCTTGCAAGGCTTAAGTGATGTGCATTACCGAGAGGGCCCAGAGATACCTCTCCGACAATCAGAGTGACAAATCCTAATCTCGAAATACGCCAACCCAACAAGTACCTTCGGAGACACCTGTAGAGCACCTTTATAATCACCCAGTTACGTTGTGACATTTGGTGGCACACAAAGTGTTCCTCCGGTAAACGGGAGTTGCATAATCTCATAGTCATAGGAACATGTATAAGTCATGAAGAGAGCAATAGCAACAAACTAAACGATCAAGTGCCATGCTAACAGAATGGGTCAAGTCAATCACATCATTCTCCTAATGATGTGATCCTGTTAATCAAATGACAACTCATGTCTATGGTTAGGAAACATAACCATCTTTGACAACGAGCTAGTCAAGTAGAGGCATACTAGTGACACTCTGTTTGTCTATGTATTCACACAGGTATTATGTTTCCGGTTAATACAATTCTAGCATGAATAATAAACATTTATCATGATATAAGGAAATAAATAATAACTTTATTATTTCCTCTAGGGAATATTTCCTTCACGATCACAGTTAGTGGAAATATTAAGCGGTTTCTATGCGCGGAAGAGTGTGCGGCAGCTTTAACAGCCGAGCACTAGACGGCCTCACCAACCAGAAAAAATGGCAGGTCGTCAAGACCATAGACACGGTTAGACGAGTCCGGTGCACCATTACATATACATTGGTTTGATGATCAAACCCTCCTAGACAGTACCAGGGGCTTCCCGCGTGTAATCAGGGCTAGTCCGACTCAACTTGACTTATCTTGAATTTTAATGGTTTATTGATAATAACCAATTTTCTGGCATGGCAACTTTCACCTAAGTTCTTCTCTTTTACAGATGAAAATCGTGCTACACCCGTCCAGGACACGACACAACGGAGACACAGACGTAGACGTGAAGCAGGGACCCGCTCAAAGGTTTCTTTTCAGATTAAGACCCTGCGTAAACCTTTTTTACTGTCTCTTGTTATTCACATCCTCCGGATACTCAATACAACCGAGAAGGATGCTGATGTTATTGGCATGTGGCCACGTCAGGATATTGCACGGACCTGGACACCCGGGGTTTATTATTAAGGGCATTGTTCAGCCCGGCATATGTTATAAAGACCGAATACCTTAGGGAGTGTTCGGCATCGTGAGTTTGGCCTTATATGCATCAGCTCCAAATCATGTCTTTGGTCAAATGTTGGGTTTTCCCGGCTCCCATGTTTTGCTACCTTATGTTCCGCTATATCGGCTAAGGTAGCACTGGGAGAACTACTGCGATTGTGCCCTGGTTCATCCGGATGAGCACCTCAGTAGAGAAAGCCGAAAACTGACTGTCATGATATAGCGCGAGACTGGTCAACCACTCGATGACCCAGCAGAATCTTTGGGATTTCTCTGTATTAATGAAGGGCCGTTTCCCAGTCATGTACGTACGCGCCCCGTATTCGGACGAGCGCAGAAGTACCAGGGGCTATATAGTAGCCCCACCGTCAAACTCCTATGGCTAAGTGAAAGTGTTAAAGCAATATAGTTCGATTGCCTCGTTCGCTGCGTTACCACCTCCTTAATGGACCAAGATGTTGGATCAAGGTGTAATACGCGTTTTTTGCAAACACCCCGCATTATATGCGTGGGGGCGGAAGCCGACGACTACAAACTTTCAGGTTATATACATATATACATAAACGGCCGCACAGGAGGCATCATAATACTTTCAGGCAAAAGTATAAACACGGCCTTGATAACTCAATAAAACATTGTTTTTACAATGGGAGTACATGTCACTAGAACATAATATTCTTCGAGCACTGGGCCTCTATTGAACGAGCGCCTTCAAGGACTTCTTCAAAGTAGTGCTTGGCACCACTCGGCCCACAGCCGAACCCTGTGTTGCAACAGTGGTGGCCTCCATCTCTGCCCAGTATGTCTTGACACGGGCAAAGGCCACCCGCGCACCCTCTATGCACATCGACCTCTTCATAGCATCGATGTGCGACACAGCACCAAGGAATTGTTGCACTAAACTAAAGTAACTACTCAGCCTTGGCCCTCCCGGCCATAGATGATCCACAATAGACCTCATGGCAAGTCCGGACAATCTATGGAGCTCGGCCCACTCGGCCATTCACTGATTCAACAGCAGCAGACGCACTGGAGCATGGAACTGTGACCAGAACAGCTTTTCCACTTCGCGATCTTTTTGATCCTTGAAGTACTCGGCCGCATCAGCAACACTTGCCGCCAAATCCACATAGGCGTCCACAGAACTCCATAGTTGATCAAGAGGAGCATGCTTCGGATCTCCAAACTTAGTCCGCAACAAGAAGGGCTTCCCAGCCACTATATCCGTAGCTTGACGCAGCTCCTCCTTCGTCGCTCTGATTTTGGAGCAGGCTTCCTTGGCTGCTACCATGGCCTTATCCAGGTCCATCGCCCTCGCTCGGCTTTCCTTTTCAAGAAGCTGGTAACAGTCAGCGGCATCTTTCAACTCAATGGCCATCTTGGCTATTCTTTCCTTGCTCTGGAATGTGCGGCCTGTTTGGCCCTCAACTCTTCAACCGCCTTCAGAGCATCTGCATCGCTATTCCTTGCTTGTTCCTTGGCTCGGGCAAGCTCCGCCTGAAGGGTCTCCATGGTGGCAGCTCCATCTGCAGTCACAACATATTAAAGATACTGGCATCATGCTCCTCTTACTATGTGTTGATCACCGGAAAAATCACGTACCCTGTGCCTCGTCAAGCCGCTTGTTGACAAGCACGATGTCGGCATCTGCCGCATCAAGTTGCTGCTTTAGCTCGGCAAACCCATCAGTCCGGCTAGCCACCGGAGCTTCAGCCACCTGCACATAAAGGCGGTATGGTTATTACCAGGGACTATGATCCTCTGTTTGCCGCCGTTTTCGATGACAACCAGAGTCTCAGGGGCTACTATCTGCATAGGGCACACCTAACATGTGCGGTACTGTCAAAAACATACACTGTTTCACGCACCTCAAAGCCTTTCAACAGACGCATAAAACCTTCATGCAATCCACTTTCTGCGGATGAAATCCTTTCAATTATTGTACCCATTAGCGTACGATGCGCTTTTGAGATGGCCGCTTGCTCCAGAAGATCCTTCAGTGCGTCCGACCGCACACTGTACGGTTCCGGACTCTTTCTGTTGCTCTCTTTAGGAGCCGAATACTGAGGACTCCGGGTAGCCAAAGGATTACCCTCTGGCCTTGGCGGATCAGGAGAGACCCTCCGCGACGACACTTCAGGGTCACCCACCTCATGAGGCGGGGTGGCTGGGGGAGGCGTTTCGCTCTCCATCATCTCCGGAAGAATATCCCCTGAAGACGAACTCTGTCGAGAAGGGCTACTATCCGAACTACAAGATATAAGCTTCGGTTATTGTGTCCAGAAGTAAGGTAGGACACTTTCACTATTAAAATACCTTTTGAATACTTACGCCTCGGTAGAGGGCTGATCCCCATGCAGACATTATGCGGCACGAATACCCTCCAAGGCAGGACCCTCTGGTGAAGATTTCTTCTCCCGTTTGGAAACCTTGGTTTCCGGATCTTTAGAGGTGGTCCTCTTCCTTCCTCGGGGAGAGGGAATGTCAGATTCTTCTCCTTGGTTATCCTCCCTCGCGGAGGTGCTCATTCCCCCTGTTGGGGCGAGTAGCGAGTGAGGCCCGCTTTCGGCCTCTTTATTTCCCCCTTCATCTTCCTTTGAGGGCACCTGATGAGGTGCCGGCTCGAGCATTCTATCCAGTACTGGATTGGCCAAGCCTTTGGGAAGGGGGGCCGAACACCTGACCATCTTCGCCTTTGTTATCCAGTCCTGGTCAAAGAGCGACTTTTCAGAATGATGTCATGATAAATAAAAGGACATCGTGTTCGGCCATGGGATTACTTACTTGGGTATCAGGGCGGTTGCAGCTCAGACCCGCATCCTCGGTGGTGTCCAGACACTCTATTTGGGGTCCAAAAGAACAATTTATACATCTCTTCAAGCGTCATGCCGAGGAAGTGTTGAATAGTTCACGGTCCTTCCGGGTTGAATTCCCACATACGGAGGGGTCGACGTTCGCAAGGCTGGACTCGACGAACTAGCATAACTTGCATTACCATAACCAGGCTGAAATCTCTCTCAAAGAGATCTCGGATGCGGCTCTGCAATATCGGCACATCATTTGCTGGACCCCAACTCAGCCCCCTGCTAATCCATGACATCAGTTGTGGTGGGGGGCCCGAGCGAAATGCAGGGGCGACTACCCACTTGGTACTTCGGGGAGCTGTGATGTAAAACCACTCCCGCTGCCACAAGCTGGGCGCCTCTAGGAAGGAACCCTCTGGCCATGGAGCATCAGCGCTTTTGCTTATCATGGCACCTCCGCACTCTACGTGCCGCCCCTCGATCATCTTCGGCTTCAAATTGAAGGTCTTGAGCCACAGGCCGAAGTGAGGGGTAATGCGGAGGAAGGCCTCACATACGGTGATGAACGACGAGATGTGAAGGAGGGAATCCGGGCCAGATCATGGAAATCCATCCCATAATAGAACATGAGCCCCCTAACAAAGGGATCCAGAGCGAGGACTAGTCCTCGGAGGAAGTGAGAGATGAACACAACACTCCCATTGGGTTCGGGAGTGGGGATGACCTGCCCTCCGGCGGGCAGCCTGTGCGTAATTTCGTCGGTCAGATATCTGGCCTCTCTCAGCTTCTTGATGTCCTCCTCTGTGACAGAGGAAGGCATCCACCGACCTTGGAGGTTGGATCCGGACATGGTTGAAGGTCCGAGGCGCCTGACCTTAGCCTGTGGTGTTGGAACTCGAGGCAGGGGAAGGATTTGGTTGAGCACGAGAGGAAAAAAGGACAGGTCTTGGCCTCTTTATAAAAAGGGTGAATGTCAAGCATCCTCCTCGCGGCTGTTTTGGACTCGCCTAAAATCGAGGAGTTATACCAATGGGCACGAGTGGGTTACCCACGTCTGTATTGATGAGAATCTCGTAATAAGGGGGACACAATCTCTGCTTTGACAAGACGTGTCAAGGAAACCGCCTCGCAATATGTGCAGTGCTGGTTGGGAAAACGGTTTGGATAATGACCGGGCCATGACATAACGTCGTGCTTTCAAAACACATCGGCAGATTAGATTTGTGGAAATATTATTCTCTCTACGGTGGTATGTGGAAATTGTTTTCCAGAGCTGGACACTATCCCTGGGTTCAAAATCTTCTACTGAGTATTCGGAGGAGGAACCCACCTTGCAATGCCGAAGACAATACTGCGCGCCGGACTCATCGTCATTGAAGCCTGGTTCAGGAGCTACTGACGGAGTCCTGGATTAGGGGGTCTCTGGACAGCCGGACTATATCCTTTGGCCGGACTGTTGGACTATGAAGATACAAGATTGAAGACTTCTTCCCGTGTCCGGATGGGACTCTCCTTGGCATGGAAGGCAAGCTAGGCAATATGGATATGTAGATCTCTTCCCTTGTAACCGACTCTGTGTAACCCTAGCCCCCTTCGGTGTCTATATAAACCGGAGGGTTTAGTCCATAGGACAACATACAATCATACCATAGGCTAGCTTCTAGGGTTTAGCCTCTACGATCTTGTGGTAAATCAACTCTTGTAATACTCATATCATCAAGAACAATCAAGCAGGACATAGGGTATTACCTCCATCAAGAGGGCCCGAACCTGGGTAAATATCGTGTCCCCTGCCTCCTGTTACCATTCGCCTTAGACGCATAGTTCGGGACCCCCTACCTGAGATCCGCCGGTTTTGACACCAACAGTTTGGCCCGAAGGATCTTTCCCCAAATCTTCCGACCTACGGCAGTAGGGGTTGTTTTATATCAACGAGCAGCGGGGCTCCAAGTGGGCGGCTACACCTGCGTTCCGACCAAGTCCTCCAACTCAGCTCGCTTCATGGGTCCATAAGGGATTGGACCGGGGATCTGTTAATGAAGTGCAGACTCTGCAAAGCCACATCTGATGCCTCACCGAGAAGGGCATCGATCTTGTGAGCATCTTTCAAATAATGCTAGTTCGCCGAATCCTGCCATGTCAGCGGTGGCCTCTTCGTATGTGGGAGTTTAACCCAGAAGGGCGGCGGACTTTACAACACTTCTTCGGCACTACGCACGAAGGAATGTGGAAATTATATTTCCGAGAACGAGAGCAATGGACGGACACCACCGAAGATGTTGGCCTTGACTGCAATCATCCAGACACTTCAGTAAGTACTCGATATCCGAGCTCCTTTCCTTCAGGCATCTCTTAACAAGATATTGAACAATCCGTCCCTGTACAGGACTGGATAAAGAAAGCGGTGTTAATCTAGTGTCCGGCGCCTCTTCCCGAAGGCCCTGCGACCGACCTGCTGACGAGAATGCTGATTCCAACACAGTACCAGGTGGCTGCATCTGGGGAAACCAAAATCCTTTTACCCAAGGGCAAGAGTGCAGAGGGAGCCTTCCAGGGCAAGAAGAGGGTCGCCACCGAAGATCAAGAAGGGAAGCCTTCGAAGAGAGGAAAAACGTCGTCGTCGAGCGGCTTGGGCCGGGCGAACGAGGCTACCGTAGAGTTTGATGACGAGGACGAACCTCAAGGCAGACCGTAAGCAAGGCTGGGGTACTTTAAACGCATCTCATTCTTTTCTTATTTAGTGAAGTGATCATCCGATATATGTTCGTCCATGCAGGTTAACACCTGGTGCTTCTCAATCGTCCTCCTCCTCGGGAGATCTTCTTCCAGAGATGATGGAGAGTGACACACCTCCTCCGGCCCCGTCGCCCAACAGAGGAGATGATACCGAGGTATCATCCCGAAGGGCACCCGAAGGTGGTGCCTCTGTCACCCGAGGTTCCGGGATCGAGATTGGCATCCCCGAACCATCCGGTTTACAGCCAGAGACGGTTCTGGAGGCAAGCAAGCGGGTTCCTTCACTGGAATGCCATACTCTGGCGGTGGTTTCCGAGGACCCAGGAGCGCCGAAAATGCTGATGGACATGCTACAACGAGCGTCCATTTCAGAAGAGCACCGTTCCTTGATGGTTACGGTGGTCGAAAGGGTTCTATCCGCGAAGAGTGGATTGAATGAGGCCTTCACGAGCCTTCTAAGAGGTTTTGAGGTTTGTGATGTAACTTTGTCAATTGAATTTTATTGACAGAATGCACCTGTTGTATATACAGTAGCCCCTGAGACTCGGATTGTCTTCCAAAGGGAGCGATCGGAGGATCAAAGAGATATGCTCAGGTATTAACCTTGGTTTAATTTGAAATACAGGCTGCTTCCCCTCCTGCGGCTGCCCCGAATACGGAAGTGGCCGAACTGCAGCGAAAGATGGATATTGCGGAGGATGACGTTGCATTAATCAACAGGCGTCTTGATGACTCGCAAGGTATGTATTTCGAGCATTCTTTACACCAGTGTGCTTGACGCAAAAAAGAGCTTTATATGATCTATGCATAAAATGCAGATGGTGCTGCCCCATGGAGGCTCTTCGGGCGGAGCTAATCCGGGCCAAGGAGCGGGCCCAATTTAGTGATGTTGCTGCTGAAGGAGCATCAGTTGAACTGAAGGCCGAACAAGTTTCGCGATGCCAGGGCGAGGAGAAGATATCCACGATGGCACTCGCTTTGGAGGATGCGACTGGCCGCTGCGAATTTCTTGAGAAGGAGAATAAAGCCTTAACGGTTGAACTGGACAAGGCCCAACAGGAGGCAAGAGAAGCGCGGTCAGAATCCAGAGCACTCCGTGAGGAGGTTCGGCAGGCGAAAGATATATTGGCTGGGAAGCCTTTTCTGCTATAGACTAAGTTCGGTGACCTGGACTATGTTAAGTTGAACCAAGTGTGGAGTTCTCTGGATGAGTATTTGGACTTCTCGAAGAGTTCTTTCGATGCAACGCGGTATTACCAAGCGCGAGCTGGATATGCAACGGGGAAGCTTTTTTGGTCACGGTTTGGTGTGTCAAGGCGCCCACTGCTGCTTAATGAACAGATGCCCCAATGGGCCGAACTTCATAGGGTATCTGGCGCTGCCATGAAGGATGTCATAGTCCGGCTATGGCTGACCGAGCCTGTGCCGAATAGCTATTTCGGTTTGGTGTAGAAGCTTGTCGATGCAGTGCCGCGAATCGATGCTGTTAAGCGATCGGCGTGCATTGAAGGTGCATGGATGTCCCTTGCCCGAGTCAAGACATTCTGGGGGAAGATGAAGGCCATCGATGTAGCAACGAAGGGTTCGCCCAAAGGCGAGGACCGTCCGAAACCAGAGCATTATGTTGAAGACGTCTTGGAGGCCGCCTGCTCGATTGAGGGTCAATATTCGAAGAACATAATGTTCGAGTGAGGTGTATGATGATTGTAAAAGACAACTTTATAGTTAATCTATTTATTTTTTGCTCGAGAAGCTTGAATTCCTCCTGTGCGGTTGTTTTAACATAATATGAAAGTTTTCTAGTCATCGGCTTCAGCCCCCTCGTAGAAAGTACGGGGGTGTTCGGAAAAGCATTTAATCACTCTTTATCCAATGTCTTGGTCCATGAAGGAGGTCATAATGCGGCGAACCAGGCAATCGGACTATAAGGCGTTAACACTTTCACTTAACCATAGGAGTTTTATGGTGGGGCTGCGACATAGCCCCTAGTGTGTATGCGGCGTGTGGTGCCTTACATATCTGAACTGAAAAAGATCCCTCGTATTACACGGAGAATCACTAAAGATTCCAATAAGTCATCAAGTGGTTGACCAGCTCTCGCCGTATCATAACAGTCAGTTTTCGGCTTTCTCTACTGAGGTGCTCGTTCGGTCTAGGCCAGGGCACAATCATAGTAGTTCTCCCTTTACTACCCTAGCCGATAGAGCGGAACGTAGGGTAGAAAACACAGGAGCCGGGCAACCCAACTATTGACCCAAGACAATGATTCAGAGCTGATGCATATAAGGCCAAACTTGTGATGCCGAAGTATGTTGTTCGGACTTTTACTGGCAACTCATTCGTTCCCATGCCGAGCCCTTGGCAGGGTGTGTCGAGGTGCATCTGCAAAGCAGCCATTAAGGCCGTACTTTATTGTTGAAAGGATACGAGAGATTAGTTCGGGTGAGGCTTACTGAGAACAGAGCAACGTGCCAATGATAAATTTATGTATATATATGTATAAAAAGAGAAACCACGGACCCGGCTATCTGACATGCTCGTGGTCGGGATGAGAGGAAAAGGAGCATAGTATAGGCTCAGAATAAAGAGTGCGGTCTACAAAAAGTAATTTTGGACCTCCTGTCGCACGTCTGCATAGCCCATCCTCGGGGAGGGGGATCCTTAACGGATGTAACCCCTTAGGTGAGTGTATGGATCCGAACTCCGATAGTGTCCGTTGTAGATGTTGTCCAGTTGGTCGCCTGTTCTTTAAAGATGATACAGAAAAAATGAGAAAAACATATAAAAAACGTTACGAGAATTCTTGTAGGGTTGTCCGAATTGTGCTTCCGCCAATGCTCATGGTATCTTGAGTGCGCAGTGATGTGCGCGTGGTGCAGATTTTGCCAGTACAGTAGGTGGGTGGCAGAAGCTGAACTGCTATTTGCGCTCCGAGAGTGGTTGAACTTCGGAGGGGAACTTTTTCTGGCCCCTAGTGTTCTGCTGGCGAGCCGATCCGTCGTCTTTGTCACCCGGTGGCCTGCTCCCCATGTGATCAGCGTTAAGCTTGCCTGCCTGCTTGAAGACCCAACAGTTACGATTGGTATGATTAGCTGGCCTATCAGGGTGATCGTGAATTTGACAAGGTCGGTCCAATATTCTGTCAAGGGTGGATGGTCCGTCCTAGTTTGCCTTTAGTGCCTTCTTTCGCTGACCAGGCTTCGGATTGTGAAATCCGGCATTCACCGCTGTGTCGCATATGTTGTTGTGTTTGGTTCGTCGTGGCTTGCCGTTGCCATCTCGGATTTCGGAAGTTCCTGGGCCACTGGCGTTGTTGCTTTTACGATCAAGCCAGTTGTCTTCTCCTGCGCAGAAGTGGTTCATTAGAGCGGTGAGGGCTTTCATGGATTTGGGTCCTTCCTGGCCGAGGTGACGCGCGAGCCATTCATCCCGGGCGCTATGTTTGAAGGCCGCGAGGGCTTCTGTGTCCGGACAGTCGACAATTTGGTTCTTTTTGACTAAGAACCTGGTCCAGAGCTCCCTAGCTGACTCGCCGGGCTCCTGGACAATTTGACTTAAGTCATCGGCGCATAATGGCCGGACAAATGTTCCCTGGAAGTTGTCTCGAAAGGCGTCTTCCAAATCCTCCCAGTTACCAATAGAATTTTCTAGCAAACTATTTTGCCAGTACCGAGCTGGCCCTTTAAGCTTGAGAGGTAGATATTTAATGGCATGGAGGTTGTCTCCGCGGGCCATGTGAATATGGAGGAGGTAATCCTCGATCCATACTGCAGGGTCTGTCGTCCCATCGTATGATTCGATGTTAATGGGTTTAAACCCATCTGGAAATTCGTGTTCCATTACTTCGTCCATGAAGAAGAGGGGGTGGGCGGCTCCTCTATGTTGGGCCACACTATGAAGTATCTCCGGCGGGCTCTGTTTACGGTGCTCGGACCGGGCGTGGTCGGCTCTGTAGTGTCCGGATGGGCGACCATCGTTGATGCGGATGCCGTATGAAGTGGAATCTGCGTGCGGCTCTAGCGCCGCTGAATTGGTAGCCCCTGTGATGGGTTCGAGCTTCCCATCTTTGGGTGACTTGATCTGCTCCGGATTTAAGGCCAGAGCTTCTACAGGAGCTATCTCATGGATGCGGCCCGATGACAGGTTTAGGCCATGTTCGTCGAGGCAATGGGGAGCGGTTGCCGCGGTCTCAAATCCGTTGAAGATCAAATCTCCCCAGATGTCCGCGACGTAATTCAAGCTTCCGAATCTGACCTGATGGCCAGGGGCATGGCTTTCGATCTGCTCTAGATGGCCAAACGAGTTGGCCCGCAGTATGAAGCCGCCGAATACGAAGATCTGTCCGGGGAGGTAGGTTTCTCCCTGGACAATGTCGTTAATGATGATCGAAGGGGCCATCGAGCCTTCTGTCGACGGCACAGTGGAACTCTCAATGAAAGCAGCAATATCGGTGTCAAAACCGGCGGATCTCAGGTAAGGGGTCCTGAACTGTGCATCTAGGATCGATGGTAATAGGAGACAGGGGACACAATGTTTACCCAGGTTCGGGCCCTCTCTATGGAGGTAATACCCTACGTCCTGCTTGATTGATATTGATGAGTATGGGTGTTACAAGAGTTGATCTACCACGAGATCGTAATGTCTAAAACCCTAGAAGCCTAGCCTATGAATATGGTAATGAGTATATCTGTTGTCCTTTCCGGAGTATCCCCTTCGGTTTATATAGACACCGAGGGGATCTAGGGTTTACATGGAGTCGGTTAAATGAGAAGGAATCTTTGGTCGCCAAGCTTCCCCTCCACACCAAGTAGAGTCCAATCTGGACACGGTGCAGTCTTCGGCCTTCATGTCTTGACAGCCCATCAGCCCGGCCCGTGGATAACAGGCCGGACGCCCGAGGACCCCTTAGTCCAGGACTCCCTCAACGGGCCGTTCATAATATTGGTCGAAATATTAACGGATTGACCTCGGCTGTCGCCAAACATTAACTGGGGGCTAATATTTGGCCTCCCAACTTTAAGCTCCTGTGACTAAGTGAAAGGTATAAAGCCCGCATATCTGATTGCCTCGTTTCCGCTAACACAACCGCCTTCAGGCACCGAGACGTCAGCTAAGGGTTGTTTGTTATCATGAAAACACCCTGCGTAGCATCTACAAGGGGGTGGAAGCCGATGATGGGCCACTTTTCAACTGATAAACAGTCGCAATTGAGTCAAAATAAACATATCATCGGCATTTGTATTTAATATATGAGGGCTGCCTTCTGTAATCATTGTTAAAAAGCCATAAATATGCATCAATTTGACTTAAGATTTTGGCCAAGTTGGGTTGCTTGGCTCCTGTGCTTACCCCTACATTCCCGATTATTCGGCTAGGTGGTAAAGGGAGCACTTTTGTGATTGTTACTACCGGGTCATCTGAGTTAGTACCTCAGACTGGATGAAGCCAAAAGCTAGCGATCTTAAAGGATATAATTCGTCGGCAACGACAGAAGTGAAAATTTTGGTTCATTAATACCATAGAGTTCGGGAACTTTCCCCGAACTAAATCCTCAATATTTTCCTCCCACATGGATTGGAGGTGAGGTTTCATGATCATGATCAACATGACAACCCAAAGAAAGGAACCGATAGCGGGACTATTTTCTTTGGAAGATGTTTCATATCTCTCTGCGTACCTTTGTTTATAAAACCGTATGGCCATATTACCTTGTTTTCCATAAATCTTTACCCTTATAATGGCTTTATAAGTAGGACAAACACTCCCTAGCTTCTGGCCAAGGAGGTTGAAGCCGATGGTCGGTCAACAAAGTTTTGTATAGTGCAGATCCGAGCATTAATGATGTAAAGTACTTGGATACATATAATCATTACACATAATTTGTGATTTTACTCTAGATATCGATCCTTAATTTGGCCACCCATGCCCGCATTAAGGCTCGTGGGCTACTGGGATTCGGGCTTATCATTCACCAATATTAAAGGGGCACATCGATCCCCTGATCTGGTGTTGCCACCCGACCAGTGTCTCGGGGGCTACTGCATTGCCTATTCAATGCAGAAAATTCAAAGTGCTCAGTGTTCAGCTGGACCGAACTATGGGCAAACGTGTCTTCAGACAATAATAGGTACCATCTATACCTATCCGGCATCAAACTAATATATTACGGCTACTTCTCAAGACCCTCTCTCAAGGGCCCATTCGTTGATCACTATTTCCTGTAATATATTACACCGCATTTCTATTCCTAAGTATGTTGCTGAGCTGGGAATTGATCCTCTGGCTGATTTTATGAATCGACCTGAGTCTCAGGGGCTACTAGGGTCAGTGGTTTGATTCTTTTTCTCCTTCAGGTGCATCCCGAATATTAGGCCAACATGCACCTTGAGGGCTACTGGCTATACATCTTGGCAAAGATTACATTGCACAATTCGGAATTAAATTCATAAAAATCAGCCCATGGCCGAGGTGCTGCACCACCTCGGATATGGTCCGGCGTTGGAGCTCGGAAGCGGTCCAGCGTTGGTCCTCAACTACAAAAGATACCCCGGAAGTAGTCCGGCATAAAAGCTCGGTTGCAAGTGGCTGGCTCCATAGAGGGCCTCTTCGGCATTAAGCTCGTTTGAACCTTTTTTAACTTTTTCAAGACCGAGGTAATCTATGACACCTCGGATATAGTCCGGCGTTGGAGCTCGGATACATTCTGGTGTTGGAGCTTGGAAGCGGTCCGGCGTTGGTGCTCGGCTGCAAAAGATACCTCGAATGCAGTCTGACAATGGAGCTCGGACGCGAGAGTACACCGCCGCACAGGAAACGCTTCAAACCTGAGGTGGGCATAAAAATAACAAGGCATTGATAAAGGTCGATATCTTAAAAGGGGCTCCTCGGATACCCGACATATAAAATCTTCGGATCCACTTTGGAAATCCTCAAGATCGAAGATGGGAAGATCTGTTGAACCAGTTTTCAAGACCGATGGCCAAAGATGAAGAAAAGTTCGGAAGAATCGAGGAGCATCCCTAACTTGAAGACCGGTTCAGGGGGCTACTGACGGTGTCCTGGACTAGGGGGTACTCACCACATTGTCTCCCGACCAGGTGGATTGGGCCGAGGACCCCCGTGGCGGTTCTATCATGCCACTTCGGACAGCCCATGCCGCATACAAGGAAGATTCCACAAGACTTGGCGCCCAAGACGAGGACTCTCCTAAACCCTAGGCCTCCGGTGTGTTATATAAACCGAGGCCAGGCTATTCAATAGATCACCTAATATTCATTAGAACCACCTCGTGGTAGATACATGTACTCTGTACTACACCCAGATGAATACAATCAAAAGCAGGACGTAGGGTCTTACCTCCATCAAGAGGGCCCGAACCTGGGTAAAATTCCATGTCCATGTTACCATCGCTCCAATACGCCTAGCTTAGGATCCCTACTACGAGATACGCCAGATATTGAACCGACACCTATCCTCGACGATTTCTGGGTCGTGTGGGAAGGACACCCTTTTTCTTGTGGGAAGGTTCTATAAGGGAAGAAGAATCAGAGCCGCACACACTCACTTGGCGACGGTTCCAAATGCCGTCGCGGAAAGGGGTTTAAAACTGTTTCTTTAGCACGTCATTGTACCAGTGTCTGTCAGACGTTCATAACATCTGAAGTTGCTCCTGCAGCGGGTCTTGCACCTAGCGGTGCTTCCAGGACGTAATTCTTCTATGCAGCAATGAGGATAATCCTCCAGTTACGAACCCAGTCCGTGTAGTTGCTACCATCATATTTCAAGTTAGCTTTCTCTAGAAACGCATTAAAATTCAAGGGAACGGTAGCACGGGCCATTGATATAGAACAACATAGATATGCAAAAAAACTATCAGGACTAAGCTCATGATAAATTAAAGCTCAATTAATCATATTACTTAAGAACTCCCACTTAGATAGACATCCCTCCAGTCATCTAAATGATCACGTGATCCATATCAACTAAACCATGTCCGATCATCACGTGAGATCGAGTAGTTCTCAATGGTGAACATCACTATGTTGATCATAATATGTGACGTGATATGGCCATCATCATCTTGTGCCTTTGATCTCCATCTCCAAAGCACCGTCATGATCTCCATCGTCACCGGCTTGACACCTTGTTCTCCATCATAGCATCGTTGTTGTCTCGCCAACTATTGCTTCTATGACTATCGCTACCGCTTAGTGATAAAGTAAAGCAATTACATGGTGATTGCATTTCATACAATAAAGAGACAACCATAAGGCTCCTGCTAGTTGCTGATAACTTCTACAAAACATGATCATATCATACAACAATTTATATCTCATCACGTCTTGACCATATCATATCACAATATGCCCTGCAAAAACAAGTTAGACATCCTCTACTTTGTTGTTGCAAGTTTTACGTGGATGCTACGGGCTTCTAGCAAGAACCGTTCTTACCTACGCATCAAAACCACAACGATTTTTCGTCAAGTGTGTTGTTTTAACCTTCAACAAGGACCGGTCATAGTCATATTTGATTCAACTAAAGTTGGAGAAACAGACACCCGCCAGCCACCTGTGTACAAAGCACGTCGGTAGAACCAGTCTCATGAACATGGTCATGTAATGTTGGTCCGGGCCGCTTCATCCAACAATACCGCCGAATCAAAATAAGACGTTGGTGGTAAGCAGTATGACTATTATCGCCCAGAACTATTTGTGTTCTACTCATGCATATCATCTACGCATAGACCTGGCTCTCATACCATTGTTGGGGAACGTAGCGTGCAATTTCAAAAAATTCCTATGATCACGCAAGATCTATCTAGGAGACGGATAGCAATGAGAGGGGGAGAGTGTGTCCACGTACCCTCGTAGACCGAAAGTGGAAGTGTTAGGTTAACGTGGTTGATGTTGTCGAACGTCTTCGGGATCCAACCGGTCTTAGTACCGAACGTACGGCACCTCCGTGTTCAGCACACGTTCAGCTCGATGACGTCCCCCGAACTCTTAATCCAGCAGAGGGTCGAGGGATAATTCCATCAGCACGATGGCATGGTGATGGTGATGGTGATGTGATCCACGTAGGGCTTCGCCTAGGCACTACGACACTATGACCGGAGGAGTAAACTGTGGAGGGGGCACCGCACACGGCTAAGAGAACAATTGATGTCCTTTGGGGTGCCCTCCGCCCCTACATATAAAGGAGGGGAGGAGGAGGCCAGCGGCCAGGAGGGGCGCGCCATGGGGGACTCCTACTAGGACTCCACTCATAGTAGGATTCGCCCCCCTTTCCTTTCTTCCACCGAGGGAAAAGGAAGGAGAGGGAGAGGGAGAGGAAAGGGGGCCGTGCCCTCTCCTCCTTGTCCTATTCGGACTCCCTAAGACGGGCGCGCACGCCACCCCCCCCCCCCCCACAGGCTTCCCTCTCTCTCCCTTAGGCCCATGTAGGCCCAACATTTCCTCGGGGGGTTCCGTTAACCCCTCGGTACTCCGGAAAAATACCAGAATCACTCGAAACCATTCCGATGTCTGAATACTACCTTCCAATATATGAATCTTTACCTCTCGACCATTTAGAGACTCCTTGTCATGTCTGTGATCTCATCCGGGACTCGGAACAAACTTCGGTCACCAAAACACATAACTCATAATACAAATCGTGATCGAACGTTAAGCGTGCGGACCCTATGAGTTCGAGAACTATGTAGACATGACCGAGACACATCTCCGGTCAATAAACAATATCAGAACATGGATGCTCATATTGGTTCCTACATATTCTATGAAGATCTTTATCATTCAAATCACAATAACAACATACGTTATTCCCTTTGTCATCGGTATGTTACTTGCCCGAGATTCGATCGTCGGTATCATCATACCTAGTTCAATATCGTTACCGGCAAGTCTCTTTACTTGTTCCGTAATGCATCATCCCATAACTAACTCTTTAGTCACATTGCTTGCAAGGCTTATAGTGATGAGCATTACCGAGAGGGCCCAGAGATACCTCTCCGACAATCGGAGTGAGAAATCCTAATCTCGATCTATGCCAACTCAACAAACACCATCGGAGACACATGTAGAGTATCTTTATAATCACCCAGTTACATTGTGATGTTTGATAGAACACTAAGTGTTCCTCCGGCATTCGGGAGTTGCATAATCTCATAGTCAAAGGAATATGTATAAGTCATGAAGAAAGCAATAGCAATAAAACATAACGATCATTATGCTAAGATAACAGATGGGTCTTGTCCATCGCATCATTCTCTAATGATGTGATCCCGTTCATCAAATGACAACACCAGTCTATGGTCAGGAAACTTAACCATCTTTGATTAACGGCTAGTCAAGTAGAGGCATACTAGGGACACTCTGTTTTGTCTATGTATTCACTCATGTATCAAGCTTCCGGTTAATACAATTCTAGCATGAATAATAAACATTTATCATGATATAAGGAAATATAAATAACAACTTTATTATTGCATCTAGGGCATATTTCCTTCACCACTAGATCAGATGTGGCGGACGTGCCCGGCCGCATTCAGGCCTCTCCATATCCGCCTGTATATGGGCTGGTTATAAAGGGTGCCGATCAACCCAAACATATAGGCCGGTATTAAGGGCTGGGTTGAGATCTTGTGACTGGTCAGTGACCGGGTTGTCCGCCCAGACGTATAGTGTAGATGCTCTAAGAACGGACATTGCTTTTGGCGGACTACATCCATGGAGGCGTCAAAAAGCAAATTTCAAAATTCATGAAAATTCATATTTTTACATTTCAAAAAATCCTAAAAAAATAAAGATATAAATGAAGGCATAATATGCAAGTGTGTAAGTTTTCAGAACAAAATACGTTGAAATGAGGGTTGTGCAAAAAAAGAATATGGGGCTTCTTAACACAATGATACTATTCATCCTCCCAGACCATGAATTTATCTTTTTTTGTACAGGTCACATTTTAACGTATGCCATCTTGGAATTTTACATACATACACCTCGCATCCTTGTTTACTTGTACAAACTTTTTCAAATTTTTGTGAAACCAAAATTATTGAATTTTGTTTTTTTCCAAAAATCCGGCCTCCATGGAGGCCAAGATCCAAAACGCCATACTCCACTAAGAGCATCTATAGCCACACATAGCAAATCCATCCCTGCAACTTCCGCATACGTGTCCGACCTCATTCGTGGATAGTGAACGATTACCCTTCAGATGTCCACATCCAGAACCAGATGCCTCAAATCCGGCCTCTCAAAAATCATGCTATCCATGCAACATGATCATCTCCGTTGATCATCATATAGATATAGACTGACATAGATGAGCATAGTTCCAATTAAATTCCATACAGGCATACAAACATAGTTCATCGTCGACATAAAGATATTGATAAAAACTAAATTAACTAAAAACTAAAATGGAGACAGAGAGAGGTGCTGGGACATCACCACTTCTGCACCGGTCCCTTGCCCTTGCGGTCGCCGCTGCGGCTGTAGCCCTCTATGTAGGTGTCGTCGGCGGGGGAGATGATGTTGACCAATCGACAGACCGCGCACACCTGCTCCTTCGCCAGTCGTGCGGCATTGGCTTTGGCCACCGCATTCTCTATTGCCTCACACTCTCACTTCTCGATGGCGAGCCAGAGCACCAGGACGTTCTTGCGGCAGAGGCACCACACGTCGATATCCGCCATGGTGAGATAGTGGGGGAGGACCGTTGAAAGTGCAATCATGGCCTTAATCATGTTTTGATGGTGATGAGAATCTATATTTATATATGGGACTAATCATGTTTGTCAAGTAGACCTCATGTTTTAGTCCCCAAGGAGTGATGTGTGGATCATGACTACTAAGTGTATAATGCTCAAGAACAGAGAAATAAGACAAATAGCTTAGGATTTTTGGTTTGCTCAGTATAGGGATCTCACACTATTAAGAGTGGCTCATCGGTACTCGTGAAAGACTTGCTCAAAACCCATAGATACTCCCTTCTTTTATCACTCTTACACCCACTCCACAGTCCCAGGAACTCCAACATATTGTCTGTTTTCATTACCCTAGGTTGTGTCATCTTTGGTCTCTTGTATTACTTGACGACCGGTACCCACTGGCCACCCGGTCCTTCCTAGCTCTTTGGACATCCAGTTGCTACCAGAAATCCGGTGTTTTTCAACAAAACGAAACTGTTGGATTTCCGCTCCCCACCAAAAATACGTTCCTTCCTATACAGAGCCAAAGTGTCAGATGACCAGTCCTCCTTAGACGTTCGTCCTTCCTAAGTCATCGGTCTATCAATCTCCATCGGTAATCCGATTCTCCTTATGTAGAGCCAAACTGTCGGAAGTCTGGTAGTCCTCGGTTATCCGATGCTTCCTATGTCATCGGACGACCGGCTCTCTCAGAAAATTTGGTGGGATCTCATCAGAACCAAATTGTTTGATTTCCGGTACTCACCAGATGTCTAGTACCTATTGATTCACTGGACATCCGGCAACAACCAAACGTCCGACATATCACCACCCAAGCCAGTTTGCAGTTCACTTACCACACCTGCAAGTCCTAGTTGTCGGATGTCCGACAATCTGGTCGGATGTCCGGTGGTAGTTTAGCCACCGGATGTCCGGTACCCTCGAGACATCTGGTAAATTCTCAGATTAAGTGACTCCAATGGCCACAATTGTGCTTCCACTATATATACCCCTCTACCAATTCAGTAGAGGGTTGACCACTACATTGAACAGATCCCCAAGAACCCTAGTTCTCCCACTATCTCATACTCACACCAAATCCTAGATCCTGAGTGCATTTGTGATTGTCGTTCCAATCAAAAGATAGATCCTCTTCCTCTCCCTCTTGTGACCAAAGGAATTTGTGCTTTGAGAAAGTCTTGAGTGTTTCTCCTTGATCTTGTTACTCTTGGAGGGTGGAGACTCCTAGGCGGTAGGAGTTCTTAGGTGAGGAATTAAGCACTGTGATTACCCCCGGAAAGTTTGTGAATGTTTGAAGACCACCTCAAGGTCTACCACTAGTGGTTGAGAAACGCCTTTGTGGTCTTGTCTCAAGGGGAGAATAGGGTGAGCCTTCATAGTGTTGGTGTGCCTTCGTGGTAACATCCACCTCTCTAACGGTTATTAGCTTCCCTCCAAGGAAGTGAACATTAGCATACATCCTCTTCTCTCGGAGTTGCGACTATCCCTAAGCCTATCTCCCTACCCGTGGTTACTTTTCTCTTAGTCTTTACTTTCATTATATTGTGCTTGCTTACCTTATTGTTGGTGTCCTTGCTTAGCACTAGAATCACCTTTGTAATTGTTAGGCTCACTTTCATATTCTGCAATATTGCCTAATATTGCAAAGTAAAAATTAAAATTTGTAATTCTACCTATTCACCCCCCTCTAGGTCCATCTCGATCCTTTCAACTGCCACAAGGATCTCGTCATCCTCTGATGCTCTTTGAGATCCAGTTTGGATAGCAGAAGGTTCTTGTACATTTTCCCCAAGGAGTGACCCTGGGTTATCGAACCCATGAGTGGATGTGCACTACAACAGAGAGTCAAACAAGTTATTGTATCGAATTAAAATCTAGTTTTTTAAACCAACTCGTTAGCAACCTTTTGGACAAAGACAATAATATTAAAATAGGCATGGGCTGGAGGTATTACTATCACAACATTACATTTTTGCGTGGGATCACAATTTGATAATAAACATATATATGAAAGATAACCATTATTATGTGTTTACTACACGATGAAGTGGGGGATGTGTCCAAATTACGTCTTGAGCAGTCACGACCTGCCTCAAGAGTCAGCCGATGGTCCTTCCGACGAGAGGGGTTACCTTTATTATTAAGAATTACTTCAGATAAGAGCATCAGGCGTTTAAAGACTATAGCTCGCTTAACTCCAAGGAATTGCTTTTCGCTACCATACTAACCCCTTCTCTCACAGCTGTTTAGAATAGTGTTCCATGCATGCTCGCTTCTTACCTCCTCCTTGACCGATCTACGGTATATTGGGTACTTGCAGGGCCTTAGAACAAGAAGAAGACAAAAGACAACTTTGTTACAGTCAGACATGCACAAAAAATGTTAAATGCGTAAAGTCATTCCAACGATTTCGTGCACAAATACCTAGTGTTGCAAGGCCATGCCTCAACCCATTACCTTATCAAATTACTCACGCATGTTGATCGGATCGCAAGATGAACTCATTAAGCACATGACATAAATATGCACGACTGATTGATCATATGTCTTACAATAGTTGTCGGATGTGATACGCCAATTGCAAATATGACTAACTTGGATAGAATGGTTGCGGTGATGAAGGTGGCGGTGGCTATGCAAACGACATGGGAAAATGGCGGCGGTTAGGTTGGGAAGATGACTTCTGGTTCTTTGTTTCACAAATTTTTGAGGTGGCTCTCAGTTGAGATTCTAACGTGGACCCCTTTATAGATGTTGACCAGGTAGATATCCTAGAGCAGGCAGCGTGTAGTATGATAGTGGGTACGAGTGGGTGAGCTCGTACCTTGTGTTGTCTTGCACTTTGTAAAGCTTGTTGCGTCTCCTTTCGACTTGCCTTCTTCTCCAAACTTCTTGTTTCCTTCTATATGATGAACTCCTCCATATTTGAGCCCATTTTCTATGGAAACACATTAAAAAATAGTTCCACAATTTCTGGCACTCATTAATCATTAGTGACTATATCAGAGTGATTCTCCCGAAAATTCCAGGATTATCTACCGCCGTCCTCTCCCTTTCTCGCTGCCTCTTTCAGCTTGCGGCGCTTTCCTTGGATTCAAGCACCTGCATCTATGGCGGCGCCGGCGTAGGCACGATGACCCAACGGTGGCAGGGGACGCCGGCAGGAGCAGGTAGAGAAGGGGTCATAGAGGGGTGCGGGGGGGGAGGGGGACCGGGACGGGCGTGGACATGGTGGTGGCTCAAATCGACACTACATCGCCTCCCTGGCCGATTTTTAGCGGATCTTGCCCCCATCACCTGCTCGGCCCGTATCCAACGAGCCTCGTGATCGAGGTAGCCACTCCCACGAGAGCATCCATTGGTGCCTCCTACCCACTCCGACTCTGTAGTCGTTGTCGCTGCCTAAGGGGCTCTGTGGTCACAGGATACTTGTAGCGCCCCACGACATGCGGCTAGGTTTGACCCCATCCGGAAGGTCACCTATGGATCTAGTGGGTGAACGTTGGCACCGCCCGCGGGTCTCTCCTCCAAATCTCATCAGTGTACTAGACATGCTCGAGTTCCATGCTTGGCGACCCGATGTACATCTTCGCCGAGTACAACAAGTGGCGGCTGAAGCGGTACCGTAGGACAATTGGTGAACGGGAACAGAATGAGAAAAAACAAAGTGAATCAAATGAAAAAATCCAGAATAATTAAATCATCTACTTGGCAAGCCAAACCAACACTGACACATGGGGCAGACTTCTGATTGGGAAAAACTTAAAAAGGGTAAAACGCGGCAGTTTGATTAAATTAGATAACAAATATTGTGCAAATTTGCTAATTGGAGTATTTGTTTTGTCACAAATGTGAAACTTAGGGGTAAAAATATAATTTACTAAAAAAACTTTGATTGTACGGCACCGAGTACGCGCACATCTGTCCGTTGATTCCAGTACTAAAAAGGGCGATGATCTGCACCGGTGCACCGGCCCAACTGTTGGGCCGGTCGAGCACTAGCCGTCCGATGCGCAAGCCAGAGCCGTCAGATCTGCGTGATCGAGATCCCTCTGAAAAAGTCCTCCCACACCGCACCCGCCCCTCGCTGCACCGAAGCAGGCTGCACCTCGCCGTGCCCCCGCCCCACGCCGCAGGCTGCACCTCACCGCGCCCCCGCCCCTCGCCGCAGGCTGCACCTCACCGCGCCCCCGCCCCTCGCCGTAGGATGCACCTCGTTGCACCACTCCCCTCAACACACCGCACCGCGGGCCACCCCCCGTCGACCGTTGACCTCGCAGCACCCATCCCCCGCCCCCCGTGGATGGCAGCTAGCCACCTCCGCCGTTAGCCACAACTTGGTGATGAAGCTGTCGCAACTCCGTCGCTGCCGGCCATCAACACATGCAACACTCACCGCAGTTGCAGCTAATCCGTGAACGCTGTCGGAACTCGCCGCCGCACTTGAAGCACCATGGCCTTGTGAATGGATGTAGCCAAACACGTCACTGGTGATAGCAAAAAATGAGGTTGTTGCAACAAAAATGTTGTGCTCATCGTCCCCGGTCACACCTTAGTCGTAAAAAAGCACCATGGCCGCATGAATGGATGTAGCAAAACACACATACGGTAGTAGCAAAAAATTGACACGGTTGTAGCTTTTCTATCAATGGTTGAAGCTTTTCCATTCTAAAGTGGAAGCTTTTCTGTAAACGATTGAAACTTTTTTCGTTTTGAGTAGCGCCTGGGTGAAATCTTCCTCTATCATTCGGTTGAAGCTTTTTTCATCGAAGGTTGTAGCATTTTCTGTAGACGGCTGTAGCTTTCCTCGATGGCACTGAACGCTTGCAACTTTCTGTATATCCGATGTAGCAAAACTCGACGCCGGTTGTAGCTGAGTGGTTGTGCCGGTTGTAGCAAAATGTGATACCGGTTGTAGCATGTAACAAAAAGCGTGACGTCTCTAGTGTTTGCTCGGAACAATGCCAACGTCCTTGCAGCTGGCGGTCACCATGCTCGCCGTACCATGATGGGAGCTCTCCTGGGCACCAGATGTAGCGGGCCACGATGTGGTTCCAGCTTCCCACCTAGGCCGGTTGCAACACGTCTAGCTGTGGGCACGTCTTCTCTGGTGACCGGTCGCCGCTCATAGCACGGCCTCGTCGAAGCGTGCAACACGACACTAGAGGGCAACATGGTGTGGGGTGGCAAAGGCCAGGCCGTCACCCCTGGCGGGCGGCTGTCCGCCGTGGCCGGTTGCGGGCGTAGTCCCAACCTGCCCAGACTCAACACTGACGACATCACCTACCAGTAACCGGGGTAGCTGGTGTGTGGTGGGGGGCCATTACCGGTTAGTGCTTGGGGTTGGGGAGGAAGCCTAGATGCAGGAGGAAGGAAAGCAAAAGGTGAGCGGCTTGAAAATAATTGTGGAAGGATAAAGGATGTGTGGTGGGCCTACTAGCAGCAACAGCTAGCGAGTGCGCGAGTGCGACCGGCCGAAGCTTCAGCCGGCGCCCCGGCATGAAACGGTTTCGTACTAAAAATTAGGCAAGTACTAGGCGCCGGCGCACCGGCCCAAAAATTTGGCCGGTCACACGAGATCCGTCGGATGCGCCCACGCATAGCCATTAGATGCGCCCTACCATCGTTTCTCGTCCCAGCTCGCGTATAAGATCTGAGAAAAAACACCGTAGTTCATGACGACCGTCGTCGCATCGCACAGCACGACGTCCACTGATACGTCTCCAACGTATCTATATTTTTGATTGCTCCATGTTGTTGTATTATCAATCTTGGATGTTTTATAATCATTTTATAGTCATTTTATATCATTTTTGGTACAAACCTATTGACATAGTGCCAAGGGCCAGTTGCTATTTTTCCCATGTTTTTACATCGCATAAAATCAATATCAAACAGAGTCCAAATGCCACCAAACTTTACGGAGAATTTTTTATGGGCCAAAAGGAACACAACGAGCCCTGGTTGCGCCTAGGGGGTACCCCGAGGGAGGCACAACCCACCAGGGCGCCCCAGGGGGCCCAAGCACGCCCTGGTGGGTTGTGCCCACCTCGGGTGCCCCCCAGACCGCCTCTTTGCTCTATATAAATACCCCAATATTCCCAAAACCCTAGGGGAGTCGACGAAATATTCATCCAACCGCTGCAGAGTCCAGAACCACCAGATCCAATCTAGACACCATCTAGGATGGGGTTCACCACCTCCATTGGTGCCTCTCCGATGATGCGTGAGTGGTTCTTTGTAGACCTTCGGGTCCGTAGTTAGTAGCTATATGGCTTCATCTCTCTCTCTCTCTCTTGATTCTCAATACAATGGTATCTTGGAGATCCATATGATGTAACTCTTTTGAGGTGTGTTTGTTGGGATCGATGAACTTTGAGTTTATGATCAGATCTATCTTTTTATATCCACGAAAGTATTTGAGTTTGTTTGATCTCTTTTATGCATGATTGCTTATAGCCTCATATTTCTTCTCCGATATTTGGGGTTTTTTTTCCAACTTTATCAATTTATCTTGCAATGGGAAGATGTGCTTTGTAGTGGGTTCGATCTTACGGTGCTTGATCCCAGTGACAGAAGGGGAACCGACACGTATGTATCATTGCTACTAAGGATAACACGATGGGGGTCTATCTCTACATAGATAGATCTTGTCTACATCATGTCATCGTTATTATTGCATTACTCCATTTCTCCATGAACTTAATACACTAGATGCATGCTGGATAGCGGTCGATGTGTGGAGTAATAGTAGTAGATGCAGGTAGGAGTCGGTCTACTAATCTTGGACGTGATGCCTATGTAATGATCATTGCCTGGATATCGTCATGAGTATTTGAAGTTCTATCAATTTCCCAACCGTGACTTGTTCACCCACCGTTTGCTATTTTTCTCGAGAGAAGCCACTAGTGAAACCTATGGCCCCCGGGTCTCTTTCACATATTATTTGCCTTTGCGATCTATTTTTCTTTGCGTTTATTTTTAAATCTACTAAACCAAAAACCCAAAAATACCTTACTGCAATTTACTCTTATTTATTTATTTGGCATTCAATCTATCAATTTACTACAAATTTACCTCACGTCTGTTTGCCTATCTTGAGGCGCCGTACCCCGAAAGGGATTGACAACCCCTTTAACATGCCGGGTTGCGAGAAGTTGTTATTTGTGTGCAGGTGTTGTTTATGTTGTGTTGCTTGGTTCTACTATTGGTTCGATAACCTTGGTTTCATATCTGAGGGAAATACCTGCCGCCGTTATGCTGCATCATCCCTTCCTCTTTGGGAAAATACCTACATAGCTTCAAGCGACAACAAAAGGAATTTTTGGCACCGTTGCCGGGGAGCATCTTCAACATATACCAGGTTCCTAATCAAAAATCTCAGCTCCTCACAATTTACATTATTTTCCATTTTCCTCTCATTTCCCCTCCCCCACTTCACAAAAGTTTGCCGTTTTATTGGCCCCTCTTTTTTGTTTGCAGTTTTCTTGCCGGATCTATTTATGTGTGCGTTCTTGTTTGCGTAGTCATGTTGTCTCAAAGAAAATATTATGATGTTCCTTACCCCCAATATTTTTCTTGAAATGGAGAAAAGTACTAAGGAATATATGACTACACAATTTGAGCATAATAAGTATTTTACCGAAGAACTTAAGGAGCACTCCATTGTGCTGGATGCTATAACAAAACAACTTGATGATAATAGTATAGAAGTTTGCAATCTCCAATCTAATTATGATTTTGCTTAAAGTTCTTTAGGAAAAATGTCCGATGGACAAGCTACCATAGTAAATCAAATGGCCGCTAAATCAATCTCACTAGAGGATAAAAGTGATGAAGATCATAAAATGATTGGTGTTTCTTCTATTGATTCCTTGTTTAGTAAAGTTAATATTGATGATAAAGGGACTGGAGAAGAGTCAACTATAGGTAGAAGGCGTCCCAATATTTCGGAGGGTGAAAATGTTGTTGAGAAAATTGATAAAAGTGGGTTTGAAGAGGTCAAAACTTTAGCTAGTGATGTGCCCACTCTTTTGGATTACAAAGATTTTAATTATGATAGTTTCTCTTTGATTGATTGTATTTCTTTGTTGCAATCCATGGTAAATTCACCCCATGCTTATGAACAAAATAAAGCTTTTACTAAATATTGTTGATGCTATGATGAAAGCTTTTGAAGAAAAATTGGAATTAGAAGTTTCAATTCCTAGAAAATTGCATGCTGAATGGGAACCTACTATCAAAGTCAAGATTAAAAATTATGAGTGTTTTGATTTGTGTGACTTGGGTGCTAGTGTTTCTACTATTCCGAAATCTTTATGTGATGTGCTTGGTCTTACCGATCTTGAATCGTGTTCTTTGAATTTGCACTTGGCAGATTCCACTATTAAAAAGCCTATGGGAAGAATTAATGATGTTCTTATTCTTGCAAATAGAAATTATGTGCCCATAGATTTTATTATTCTTGATATTGATTGCAATATGCCTTGTCCAATTATTCTTGGTAGACCGTTTTTACGCACTATTGGTGCCGTGATTGATATGAAAAAAAGGCAATATTAAGTTCCAATTTCCTTTGAGGAAGGGTATGAAACACTTTCCTAGAACAAGAATTAGTCCACCATATGAATCAATCATGAGGTCATCTTATGGATCTCGAACCAAAGATGACAAAACTTAGATCCTTGCTTTATGCCTAGCTAAGGGCGTAAAACTATAGCGCTTGTTGGGAGGCAACCCAATGAATAAAATTTATTTTTTCTTTTTGCTATTGAGTGTTAGCAAAATTATGCTACAGTTATGATTGTGTTTTTTATGTTTTAATTAGTGTTTGTTCCAAGTAAAACCTTTAGGATCTTCCTGGGTGATAGTTGTTTGATCTTGCTGAAAAAACAGAAACTTTTACGCTCACAAAAATAATTTTCATTTTTTACCAGAGAGCGATAAAATACCCATTCCTTTTGCAGTAGATCAATATACAAATGGCCCAGGCCTTCCTAATTTTTCAGAATTTTTGGAGTTACAGAAGTATTCGAAATAGTCAGATTGCTACAAATTGTTCTGTTATCACAGATTCTGTTTTCTTTGCGTTGTGTGCTTATTTTGATGGCTCTATGGTTTTCTTTGATGAGTTTTTGCCATAGAAAAGTTGGAATACAGTAGATATAATGCAAGAACAAAATATAAATTGTTTTGATACATCACTTATAGTAGTGACTTATTATTCTTATACTAACGGATCTCACGAAGGTTTTGTTGAGTTTTGTGTGATTGAAGTTTTCAAGTTTTGGGTTATCTTACGATGGATGAAGGAATAAGGAGTAGAAGATCCTAAGCTTGGGGATGCCCCGCCATCCCAAGCTATTATCCAAAAGTGAGCAACCAACTAAGTTTGGGGATGCCCCCGAGTGGCATCCCCTCTTTCTTCTTACGACCATCGGTATTTTACTTGAAACTATATTTTTATTCGTCACATACTATGTGTTTTGCTTGGAGCGTCTTGTATGATATGAGTCTTTGCTTGTTTTATTCGTCACATACACTGAATTTTGCGTTAGAATTGCTCTCTATGCTTCACTTAAATTTGTATGAGCTATGGACTTGCTCTAGGGCTTCACTTATATCTTTTTGAGCATGGTGTGCTTAGTATTGTTGAAGAAATGCTCTCTTGCTTCACTTAGATTTCTTTGAGAGTTAGTAAAATTTTCAAGAAATTCTCTCTTGCTTCACTTAAATTAATTTGAGAAAAAAGAAAAATTATGCTCATGATCTTCACTTATATTTGTGTGAACTTGTCAAAAGCAACACATGAAAATTAGTCCCAAAGAGATAGATATCCAAGAAGGATACAATAAAAACTTTCATGAAGATCATTGGACAAAATAAACTTGATTCTTAGTAATAGTTTTGAGATATGATGATGTGATATGTGAGTCATCTTGATGAGTAATTATGCTTTAGTAAGAATATTGGTGTTAAGGTTTGTGATTCCCTATGTAAGCACGAAAGTCAATAGTTATGCAATGAAATTATATCCTACTTGTGGTGCATTATTCAGTGTTAGTTATGCTTAATGCTCGCTTATGAGATTATTCGTTTCTTGGTTGGTTGCTTCTCAATCTTTTGCTAGCCTTCACTTTGCACTAAGTATGATCACTACTTGTGCATCCAAAAACCTTTAAACCAGCTTTGCCACATGAGTCCAATATATCTACCTATATGCAGTATTATTTTGCCGTTCTAAGCAAATTTGCATGTGCCATCTCTACTTTTCAAAAATAAATTTCTCTTTTGTGTGTTCGTTTCGCTCGCGGAGCGGTGAGGGGTGGCTAATATTTTTCATGCTAGATGTGTTATTCTCAAGATGAGTGTTTATTCACTTGTCATTGCATGTGAGTAACACTGGTACAGCGACGTCCTAAACAAATGGTTTTTAACACCTTTCCGCGACGACATTTGGAATCGTCACCAAGTGAGTGTGTGCGATAGGGTGTCCTTCCCACACAACCCAGAAATCGTCGGGGATAGGCCCTCCTAGGACCCAGGCTGGGGCCGTGTGCGATCGGGCGAGGCATCGAACCCCAATCATTTCCTTAGGTATGTACATCCCACATGGTAATCCAAGAAAATCATTTCCATAGGTATGTACATCCACACGGTGAATCCCAGAAAATCATTTCCGTAGGTATGTACATCCCACACGGTGAATCCCAGAAAATCATTTCCGTAGGTATGTACATCCCACACGGTGAATCCTAGAAAAACATTTCTGTAGGTATGTATATCACACACAGTTCTTTGTGTGGAAATGTTTGTGCAAGGTGGCTTAATGCAAACAGTTCACTGCCAAAAGCCGTGTGTGATTGTTATTTGATCGAACACACCTACTTTATAGAAAACGTGCGGGTTGTTTGAGTTCATCGCCCACGGTGTTGTCTGAGTAACCGTTTGCAATAGAAAACCCCAATAAGCAGGGTAATTAGCCTATTATTGATAATCCATGTACTAGTCAAACTAATATTTCTTATAAAACACGCCAGATATTTCCTATCCGTATAAAAGCAACCAGGATTTCATAATCGAATTACATTAGATAGCTTCGACACTTAGTTACGCCATTACACAACAGCACCAAGTTTCACATGCAGCATGAAAAACCTTTTGGAAGTAGCATCATACACGGTAAGTAGACAGATGAATCTCATCTGGAAAACTGCATAAGCGGAAGGCAAATATTGAGCCTTCAGTGATGTTGAATGTCCTTGCAACTTCAGGCCAGTGGCTATGGATAATTACCCGCCCAACCTTCGTCCTCTTTAGGAAGACTTCAATATTGTACCGTGGGTGTTGAATGAATACCTTCCTCGCCTATTTTCCATGCAGGTGGTTTGACAGGTAATCATCGGTGAACTGCTTTGAAAAGTAATGAAAACAAAGCTATGCATAAATCGCTGTTGTAAATTTTGAAATGGCGCAAGGGGTAAAAATAAGGTAAAAGAGTTGGTACCATCCTATAGTTGACTGATGTCTTCTTCATTGTGCAAACAAAGATCTTGTTGTTATTAGTCGCAAGTTTCTTCATCCTAACAATCTTTCTGAGTTTCTTGACTTGACTGATATTCATGGACATCTCATTTCCCCATATGCAAAATGGGTCGAACAGTGGGTCTAAGCCTCTGACAGTAGGACCTACATGTGCAAGACCAAATTGTAAGAAACCTAAATGTTAGAATGATTCCTACAACTTCACAATAATGTGCTATTAGCCAAAGGACCCTGCTTGAACAAATCTCGATGGTAAACCGCAGTGTCTCCCATTGTTTCCCTGCAACACACATAAGGAAGATCTTGATCAGGTTAACTGAGAGTTGCCATACTATTAGTAGAATATGTATTGAGTACAGCCAAATTCGATTTGTGTCACATGCATAACAATACAAAATTGTACCCACGGCAAATGAAAATCAAATTACAGAACTGAACTAAATAGTTAAATGGATAGCAGACCAAATGAACCAAATAGTTAACTGAGCACGACATTGCAGAATAGAAACATGTACTAGAAGAGAAGACAGTTAAGAAAAACAAAGAATGCTTGAGAATAGTACTATGAAATGTAGCAATTGTTGGACCAAAGTGTTAACTGAACATTACATTTCAGAGGACCAAACTATTAACTGAACATCAAATTGCATATTAACACTACAGAGGACAAAACACTAGAAGGCACTGGCAGTGGCCTCGAGAAAACATCACGAACTGTATTTTAAAGTACACAATCGCGTGGCAGTGTCGACGGTGGCCTCGAAAACGAGGTGCTCCTCCAAGATCTAGCGGTCGACACGCATGGCAGCCATAGCGACCCGTTCGCGTGTGTGGCCGCATGCAACTCAGCTCCATGTTATACTGCGTGTAAAACGGCTGTGGGCGGCGCTTAATTGGAGGAGGGGGGCAGTGATTTCGGTGGAAGGTGTCGCTCTGTCAGTCGGGGCATGTGGTACGGGAAAGGAGGAGGATGGTGTGTGTGGGGTGTGGATTACCTAACCATATCGACGAGGCCGCACAGCAAGAAGAAGGGTCGGCGGCGAGGAGGCCGTGAAACAAGAAGAAGGGTCAGCGGCAAGGAGGCCGCACAGAAAGAAGAAGGGTCGCCAATGAGGAGGCGGCGTTGCAAGAAGAAGGGTAGCCGACGAGGAGGCGGCGCTGCAAGAAGAAGGGTCGTCAGCGAGGAGGCTGAGCTGCCAGTAAGCAGTAGTGAAGGTTTGAACTTTGAAAGCAAGGAGGAACAGTAGAAGTGTAGCTTTTGGTAGGAGGGAGGGGGCGGGAGATAGATATTTCCGCGGTGGCCATAAAATTTCTCTCGGTGCCGCGAGAAACTGGCACGCAAGTGTGGTTCAAGCGGGGGCGATGGACTATAGAAGACAAAGCTTCCTGTGTAAGCCAGACAAGACGGTGCCCCAAGATATTTTATATCGCATCCCACACGATTCTTTCTAGTAAACTATTTGTGGTATACCTGATTTTTTTCATTATGTTTTGAAAGACAAAATGGTGTTACGGAGGGAAAGGATGGTGTTTGAATTGCTAGAACATTTACGTATAGTGAACATGCAACTAGTACATGAGTGTCGTGTTTAAATTTGGAATTATTTCATGTTCGTTTGGCATTTTTATGCATTAATTGAGTTTATGGGCATTTAATGTGCATAATTCAAATTTGAACTACAAGCGCATGCTCTAATGCACCAAAATTTGCTGAAAAATCACATGTGTATCTTTGGGTGAATTTATAGGTCCCATGCAAGAAATGGGAATAAAATTCAAACATCTGGGCGTCGTGGCTCGACCAGAATGATTGAGAAACTTGGTTTTTTAATTCCTGTAAATCCAAAACACGGCTGAAAATCATGAAACTTGGCATGGTGTCATGACATGGCACCAACATGTTGTAGTAATTTTTTGGCCGAATTGGGACAAGTTTTGGTGTAAGCTTCTTGCAAACCGGAGCTTCCCTCAAGAAGGATCGTGGTTCTGAGAGGGAACGTGTCACCTCTGTGTGCGAAACGACATACGTACACTCCCTTCTCCCACCTTAATTTTTGTATACTGGTAGATTAGACCGAATAGAAGTATCGTGCTAAATTTTGGAATTATTCTATGTTCGTTTGGCCTTTTTTATACATTAATTGAGTTTCTGGGCATTTAATGTGCATAAATCAAATATGAACTACAAGCACATGCTCCAGTGCACCAAAGTTGTTTGAAAAATCACATGTGTGTCCTTGGGTGAATTTCTAGGTCCCATACAAAAGATGGGAGTGAAATTCAAACATCTGGGCGTCGTGGCTCGGCCGGAAAGATTGAGAAACTTGGTTTTTTAATTCATGTAATTCCACAACACGCCTGGAAATCATGAAACTTGGCATGGTGTCATGACATGGCACTAACATGTTGTGCTCATTTTTTTGACCGAATTGGGACAAGCTTTGGTGTAAGCTTCTTGCGAACCGAAGCTTCCCTCAAGAAGGCTCGTGGTTCCAAGAGGGAACGTGTCACCTTCGTGTGCGAAACGAAATACGTACACTGCCTTCTCCCGCCTTAATTTTTTACATAGGCAGATTAGACCAGATAAAGTATTATGCTAAATTTTGGAATTATTTCGGTTCTGTTTGGCATTTTTATACATTAATTGAGTTTCTGCGCATTTAATGTGCATAATTCAAATTTGAACTACAAGCACGTGCTCCAGTTCACCAAAGTTGTTTGAAAAATCACATGTGTGTCCTTGGGTGAATTTTTAGGTCCCATGCAAGAGATTGGAGTGAAATTCAAACATCTGGGCGTCGCGGCTCGGCCGGAAAGATTGAGAAACTTGATTTTTTTTTAATTCTTGTAAATCCAAAACACGCCTGAAAATCATGAAACTTGGCATGGTGTCATGACATCGCACCAACATCCTATGGTAATTTCTTTGGCCGAATTGGGACAAGCTTTGGTGTAAGCTTCTTACAAACCGGAGCTTCCCTCAAAAAGGCTCGTGGTTCCGAGAGGGAACGTGTCACCTCCGTGCGTGAAACGACATACGTACACTGCCTTCTCCCACCTTATTTTTTTACACAGCCAGATTAGACCAAATAGAAGTACCGTGCTAAATTTTGGAATTATTTCGGGTTCGTTTGGCCTTTTTTATACATTAATTTAGTTTCCGGGTATTTAATGTGCATAATTCAAATTTGAACTACAAGCACAGGCTCCAATGCACCAAAGTTATTTGAAAAACCACATGTGTGCCCTTGGGTGAATTTCTAGGTCCCATGCAAGAGATGGGAGTGAAATTCAAACATCTGGGCGTCGTGGCTCGGCCGGAAAGATTGAGAAACTTGTTTTTTTAATTCCTGTAATTCCAAAACACACCTGAAAATCATGAAACTTGGCATGGTGTCATGACATGGCACAAACATGATGCGGTAATTTTTTTGGCCAAATTGGGACAAGCTTTGGTGTAAGCTTCTTGCAAACCGGAGCTTCCCTCAAGAAGGCTCATGGTTCCAAGAGGGAACGTGTCACCTCCGTGTGCGAAACGACATACGTACACTGCCTTCTCCCGCCTTAATTTTTTTACACAGCCAGAGTAGACCAAATAGAAGTATCGTGCTAAATTTTAGAATTATTCCGGGTTTGTTTGACCTTTTTTATACATTAATTGAGTTTCTAGGCATTTAATGTGCATAATTCAAATTTGAACTACAAGCACAAGCTCCAGTGCACCAAAGTCATTTGAAAAATCACATGTGTGTCCTTGGGTGAATTTCTTGGCCCCATGCAAGAGATGTGAGTGAAATTCAAATATCTGGGCGACGTGGCTTAGCCGAAAAGATTGAGAAACTTGGTTTTTTAATTCCTGTAATTCCAAAACACGCCTGAAAATCATGAAACTTGGCATGGTCTCATGACATGGCACCAACATGGTGTGGTAATTTTTCTGTCTGATTTGCGAAGGCGCACACATTAACAATCAACAAAGTCATTTTGGAATAAGTGTTGTCACATTACAAATCGGAAACACAAGTATTACTGAAACCGTGGGCGTTCAACTTACCAATTACATGCGGCCACACGTCCCCTTTTTTATTGGCTAGGAGGTGCCGTGCGGGGTAGCTATTTGACTACGGGAGGCGTGCGATCAGACCCATGCGCGTGCTCATCGGGAGGAGAGCCCTTTGACCGCTACCCGCCAAGCACCTCCCTCCCAACGTTCCATTAATGTCGCCCGAGCACCTGTTCTATGGTGTGGCTATATGTCTCACTGAACTAAGATTTCAGAAAGAAAAATGAAAATCTAAAAAGAAATTTTTGCACGGATCTTGATGTAAGATCCGACAGACCTATATAGCATCGACTCCGACTTATAGCAAGCATGATGAATATAAGGATGATGACATTCGATAATAATTGTCTTACATAATTAGAAACATAATTAAAAAAGCCACATGCGGCAATGCCCGAAATACACAAGGGCAAAAGAAGAAGGAAGACAACAATCTGGCTCGTTGATCTCTACTTAATTTCTTGATGCGTTGCTGCTGGCCGCGGGAACTAGTCTCTGCGGCAAGCGGTGACGAGCTCTTTCTTGTCCTCAAGATTCTGCTTGAGAGCATCCACGGATTCCTCCACCAGCCTTTTACGCTCGATGCGCAGCATGGCATTCTCGTCCATAAGTTTCTCGACGATGACACCAGTCCTCTTCAACAAGGCAGTGGTCTGCTCCTGCTGCTCCGCACTTCCGACGATCTTCGTCCTCAGCAAGTCGCTCTCGGCCTGGAGCTTTGCATTGCTCTCATTTAGTTGCTGGATGGCATCGGTAGACTGTTCAAACGAGGCTTTCAGGTCATCCTGCAACCTCGCCCACCTAAAGATCTGATCCATCTGCCTAAGGACGAGGGCACGCATGCACTTGTAAGAGTCGTCGCCTGCTTGCGAGACATTTTCCCAAGCAGCCGCGACATGGGAGGACATCTCTGCTGCATTTGCGGTGCAGCAGGACATCTCTTCTGCTTCCGCGGTGCAGCCGGACCAGTCTGCTGCATCGACGGCGCGGCGGGTCCTCCGTGTTGCTTCGGCGGCACGGCAGGACCTCTCTGCTGCTATAGCCGTGTGGCAGGACATGTTGGCTACTTTCACGGCGAGGCGGGACAACTCTCGTGCTTCCGCTTCCAGGCTCGCCTCTCCCTGGTGGGAATCTCTCGACCCAGAACTCACGCTAGCCATGGCGGACGCAAGGGAACGATGATGAATGACTTGTTTGTTTTTGACTTTTTGTGGATGAGGAGTTGAGGAGGAATGTGCAGTCATATTGGAGTAGTAGTATTTATAACCGCGTAGTAATACGCTCCTAAGTGGGAAACTGTTTAGGTTTTGATCGGTGTGAACATGTTTGCAATTCGGAATGTGACGAGACGACCTCCCTGTTCTTCTAAAAAAATTGTGACGGGACGCATGCTCAAAATTTACTGACGGTTATAAGTTTGGTACTATTCTCGGAAGGCGTAACATGGACACGTATGCCTTCTCAGCCGCGTACGTGGCGTTTGCACCATAGGGTGCACCGCAATAGGCAATGTCAGCACATGTCTTGTTCCAACAACCATGCATGCTCGTTATTACCATCGCTCACTGATAACACGCAAGTATAGGGGATCAATTGTAGCCTCTTTTGATAAGTAAGAGTGTTGAACCCAACGAGGAGCTAAAGGTAGAACAAATATTCCCTCAAGTTCTATCGACCACCAATACAACTCTACGCACGCTTAATGTTCGCTTTACCTAAAACAAGTATGAAACTAGAAGTACTTTGTAGGTGTTTTTGGATAGGTTTGCAAGATAACAAAGAGCACATAAATAAAAGCTAGGGGCTGTTTAGATAAAGCAGCAATAAAGTTAGTATAGCGAGTGTGGAAAGGTGGTGGTAGGAGTTGCGAAATTGTCCCTAAGCAATTGACTACTTTACTAGACTGATAGAAAGTTTTATGTGGGAGAGGCCACTGCTAGCATGTCATCCCTGACTTGGAATTCTATGCACTTATGATTGGAACTATTAGCAAGCGTCCGCAACTACTAACGTTCATTAAGGTAAAACTCAACCATAGCATTAAGATATATTGGTCCCCCTTCAATCCCGTATGCATCAATTTCTATGCTAGGTTGAAGCTTCTATCACTCTTGCTGGTAGAGGGTACAGCGGGTTGCGGGAGAGTGGGCTGTTGTAGATAGAGGGGGGAAGGTGATGGAGATGTTGGTGAAGATGGCGTAGGTGTTGGTGAAGATCACGGTGATGATGATGGCCCCCGACGGTGTTCCAGCGCCACCGGAAGCGAGGGGGAGAGAGCTCCCCTCCTTCTTCTTGTTCCTTGACCTTCTCCCTAGATGGGAGAAGGGTTTCCCCTCTGGTCCATGGTCTCCATGGCATGGGAGGGGCGAGAGATTGGATCTGTCTCTCTGTCTCTCTCTGTTTCTGCATTCCGGGATTCTGCCCTTTCACCGTTTCTTATATATCTGGAGATCCGTAACTCCGATTGGATTGAAACCTTCGCCCCGTTTTTTTCCAAAAATTAGCTTTCTTGCGGCCAAAGAAGAGCAGCAACCGCCTTATGGGGGGCTCATGAGGGTCAGGGGCGCGCCCAGGGGGCACACCCCCTGCCTCGTGGCCCCCTCGGGCACCGTCTCGCGTTGATTTTCTTCCCATAACTCACAAATATTCCAAAAATATTCTTCATCCGTTTGGACTCCGTTTGATATGGATTTTCTGCGAAACAAAAAAACATGTAACAAACAGGAACTGGCACTGGGCACTGGATCAATATGTTAGTCCCAAAAATAGTATAAAAATTTGCCAAAAGTATATGAAAGTTGTAGAATATTGGCATAGAACAATCAAAAATTATAGATACGACAGAGACATATGAGCATCCCCAAGCTTAATTCCTGCTCGTCCTCGAGTAGGTAAATGATGAAAATGATAATTTTTGATGTGGAATGCTACCTAGCATAATCTTGATCATGTATCTAATCATGGCATGAATATTAAGACACGAGTGATTCAAAGCAATAGTCTATCATTTGACATTAAGACAATAATACTTCAAGCATACTAATAAAGCAATCATGTCTTTTCAAAATAACATGGCCAAAGAAAGTGATCCCTAAAAAATCATATAGTCTCACTATGCTCCATCTTCACCACACAAAATATTCAAATCATGCACAACCCCGATGACAAGCCAAGCAACTGTTTCATACTTTTGATGTTCTCAAACCTTTTCAACTTTCACACAATACATGAGTGTGAGCCATGGATATAGCACTATAGGTGGAATAGAATATTGATGACCCACAAGTATAGGGGATCTATCGTAGTCCTTCCGATAAGTAAGAGTGTCGAACCCAATGATGAGCAGAAGGAAATGATAAGCGGTTTCTAGCAAGGTATTCTCTGCAAGTACTGAAATAAGTGGTAACAGATAGTTTTGTGATAGGATAATTTGTAACGAGCAACAAGTAACAAAAGTAAATAAAGTGCAGCAAGCTGGCCCAATCCTTTTTGTAGCAAAGGACAATCCTGGACAAACTCTTATATGGAGAAAAGCGCTCCCGAGGACACATAGGAATATCGTCAAGCTAGTTTTCATCACGTTCATATGATTCATGTTCGGTACTTTGATAATTTGGTATGTGGGTGGACCGGTGCTTGGGTACTGTCCTTACTTGGACAAGCATCCCACTAATGATTAACCTCTATTGCAAGCATCCGCAACTACAACAAAAGTATTAAGGTAAACCTAACCATAGCATGAAACATATGGATCCAAATTAGCCCCTTACGAAGCAACGCATAAACTAGGGTTTAAGTTTCTGTCACTCGAGCAACCCATCATCTACTTATTACTTCCCAATGCCTTCCTCTAGGCCCAAATAATGGTGAAGTGTTATGTAGTCAATGTTCACATAACACCACTAGAGGAGAGACAACATACATCTCATCAAAATATCGAACGAATACCAAATTCACATGACTACTAATAACAAGACTTCTCCCATGTCCTCAGGAAGAAACGTAACTACTCACAAAGCATATCCATGTTCATAATCAGAGGGGTATTAATATGCATATAGGATCTGAACATATGATCTTCCACCAAATAAACCAACTAGCATAAACTACAAGGAGTAATTAACACTACTAGCAACCCACAGGTACCAATCCCGGACTTGGAGACAAGAATTGGATACAAGAGATGAACTAGGGTTTTGAGAGGAGATGGTTCTGGTGAAGATGTTGATGGAGATTGCCCTCTCCCGATGAGAGGAGCGTTGGTGATGACGATGGCGATGATTTCCCCCTCCCGGAGGGAAGTTTCCCCGACAGAATAGCTCCGCCAGAGCCCTAGATTGGTTCCGCCAAGGTTCCGCCTCGTGGCGGTAGAGTTTTGTCTGAGAAGATGGCTTATGATTTTTTTCTCATCGAAAGACTTCATATAGCAGAAGATGGCCATCGGAGGGCCACCAAGGGGCCCACGAGGTAGGGGGCGCGCCCCCCACCCTTGTGGGCAGGGTGTGGCCCCTCATGTGAACTTCTTGCGCTCAGTATTTTTTTATATATTCTGAAAATGTCTTCCGTGAAGTTTCAGAACTTTTGGAGCTGTGCAGAATAGGTCTCTAATATTTTCTCCTTTTCCAGCCCAGAATCCCAGCTGCCGGCATTCTCCCTCTTTATGTAAACCTTGTAAAATAAGAGAGAATAGGCATAAGTATTGTGACATAATGTGTAATAACAGCCCATAATGCAATAAATATCGATATAAAAGCATGATGCAAATGGACGTATCAACTCCCCCAAGCTTAGACCTCGCTTGTCCTCAAGCGAAAGCCGAAATCGAAAAATATGTCCACATGTTTAGAGATAGAGGTGTCGATAAAAATAAAATACGGACATGAGGGCATCATGATCATTCTTAGAACAACAACTTATATAATTCTTGTCATATGATCTCTTATGCTAGAGTAATAATTCAATCACAATTTCAAGTATGAATCATAAACTTCATTGAAAACTAACAAACTATAATCTCAGTCATTGGAGCAATTGCAATTTATCATAACATAGGAAAGAGTCAATATATAAGAGCTTTTCAGCAAGTCCACATACTCAACTATCATATAGTCTTTCACAATTGCTGACACTCACGCAATACTTATGGGTATGGAGTTTTAATTGGACATAGAGAAAGATAGGGGCTTATAGTTTTGCCTCCCAACGTTTTACCTCAAGGGTAATGTCAACAATAATAGTTCATGAAAACTCACATCCAATTAGCCATATATACCAGGATCTTTCCAACATACTGTGCTTGCCAAAGGATAAAATGTAAAAAGGAAGGGTGAAGATCACCATGACTCTTATGCAAGGTAGGAGATAAAAGTAAAAGATAGGCCCTTCGCAGAGGGAAGCAGAGGTTGTCATGCGCTTTTTATGGTTGGATGCACAAAATCTTAATGCGAAAGAACGTCACTTTATATTGCCACTTGTGATATGGACCTTTATTATGCAGTCTGTCGCTTTTATTTCTTCCATATCACACGATCGTATAAAGCTTATTTTCTCCCACACTAATAAGTCATACATATTTAGAGAGCAATTTTTATTGCTTGCACCGATGACAACTTACTTGGAGGATCTTACTCAATCCATAGGTAGGTATGGTGGACTCTCATGGCAAAACTGGTTTAAGGGTATTTCGAAGCACAAGTAGTATCTCTGCTTGGTGCGATGAATTTGGCTAGAATGAGGGGGAAAGGCAAGCTCAACCATGTTGGATGATCCATGACAATATAATTTATCTCAGATGTAAGAAAACATAACCCATTACGTTGTCTTCCTTGTCCAATGTCAACTTTTTAGCATGTCATATTTTAATGAGTGCTCACAATCATAGAAGATGTCCAAGATAGTATATTTATATGTGAAGACCTATATTTCTTTATTACTTCCTATTAATTGCAACGATGACCAAAACTATGTTTGTCAACTCTCAACAACTTTTATTCATCATACTTTTTTCTATGTGAGCTCATTACTCTCCATAAGATCCATATGATCTCTTTGTTTCCTTTTATTTATTTCTCTTTCCTTTTATTCACTTAAGATCATGGCAAAATAATCAAGCCCTTGATTCAACACTAATCTTTATTATATAGCTCATGGACTCGATTACATAGAAGGATCATGAAACAAAACTAACAACTAGATCATACTAAGAACTTTTATTCTACTAGATCAAGATATTATCAAAAGGATCGAACTACGAAAACGGTAAAGATAAAAGTGATGGTGATACAATACCGGGGCACTCCCCCAAGCTTGGTAGTTGCCAGGGGGAGTGCCCATACCCGATGCTAAGTTCTTCTTTGTTGGTGAAGAAGGTGGAGTTGTTGATGATGGATAGTCACACATCGAGCGTAGGAGGTCTTCTAACTTACGGATAATGCCTTTGAGTGCGATGATATGCTCCTTCAACAAAATATTTTCACGTGTGAGATACATATTTTGTATACGAGCTAACTCAATCATCTTGAAAGCTTCGACCTCAGTTGGGGTAAGAAGATTTTGATCAAGTTGAAGGATGTCTTATGTTGCCAGAACTTGGTCCTCCGTAGCCTTCTTGATCCCTTCATCCTTGTTGATCTTCATGGATTCTTCTCTCGTCAGCTCTATCTTCATTAGCCAAGCATCATTGCCCTCATTGTTGGAGGAGGAGGGAGACGAAATGATGCTTAGCTTCAACAACCCTGGCAGAAAACAACTCGAAACAAGAACAAGAGATTTTTGCGTGATACGGGAGTCAAAACCCCCAGGAGATTATATAATGAATTTTTACCGACCAAAATACGTGACGTGTAAGAAAACGGAGTCCAGATAGCACACGAGGTGCCCACGAGGTAGGGGGCGCGCCCTCCACCCTCGTGGAGGCCTCGTGTCCTTCCCGGACTGCTTCTTATTTTTCTATTTTTCTAAATATTCCAAAACGGAGAAATATTGCCTTAAAACTGTTTTGGAGTCGGTTTACTTACCATACCACATACCTATTCCTTTTCGGAGTCTGAAATGTTCCGGAAAGTGTCCCTTATGAATTCCTCCGGGGTTACAGTTTCAATAACATTGGTTTCAACATTTATGGGATTACCTGAGATATAATGTTTGATTCTTTGACCATTCGCCACCTTCAGATTTGTACCTTCGAAGTTATTGATTTTTATGGCACCGGAATGATAGACCTCCTCGATAACGTAAGGACCTTCCCATTTAGAGAGAAGTTTTCCTGCAAAAAATCTTAAACGAGAGTTGTATAGCAATACATAATCACCTACATTAAACTCACGCTTTTGTATCCTTTTATCATTCCATCTTTTAACTTTTTCTTTAAACAACATAGCATTTTCGTAGGCTTGGGTTCTCCATTCATCGAGTGAGCTAATATCAAATAACCTCTTCTCACCGGAAAGTTTAAAATCATAATTGAGCTCTTTAATAGCCCAATATGCCTTGTGTTCTAGTTCGAGAGGTAAGTGACATGCTTTTCCATAAACCATTTTATACGGAGACATACCCATAGGATTTTTATATGCAGTTCTATATGCCCATAATGCATCATCAAGTTTCTTGGACCAATTCTTTCTAGACCTATTGACAGTCTTTTGCAAAATTAATTTGAGCTCTCTATTACTCAATTCTACTTGACCACTAGACTGTGGGTGATAAGGAGATGCAATTCTATGATTAACATCATATTTAGCAAGCATTTTACGGAAAGCACCATGAATAAAATGTGAACCACCATCAGTCATTAAATATCTAGGGACTCCAAACCTTGGAAAAATAACTTCTTTAAGCATTTTAATAGAAGTGTTATGATCAGCACTACTAGTTGGAATAGCTTCTACCCACTTAGTAACGTAATCAACAACAACTAAAATATGTGTATATCCATTAGAGGCAGGAAAAGGTCCCATATAGTCAAAGCCCCAAACATCAAATGGTTCAATAACGAGTGAATAGTTCATAGGCATTTCTTGACGTCTACTAATATTACCAATTCTTTGACATTCATCACAAGATAAGACAAACTTACGGGCATCCTTGAAGAGAGTAGGCCAATAAAAACCAGATTGCAATACCTTATGTGCAGTTCTATCTCCAGCATGGTGTCCTCCATAAGCTTCGGAGTGACACTTGCGTAGGATCTGTTCCTGTTCATGCTCAGGTACACAACGTCTAATAACACCATCTACTCCTTCTTTATAAAGATGTGGGTCATCCCAAAAGTAATGCCTCAAATCATAGAAGAACTTTTTCTTTTGCTGGTATGTGAAACTAGGTGGTATGAATTTGGCAACAATGTAATTAGCATAATCAGCATACCATGGAGCAGTATGAGAAGCATTTATGACATTTAATTGCTCATCAGGAAAGCTATCATCAATAGGTAGTGGGTCATCAAGCACATTTTCTAACCTAGACAAGTTGTCTGCAACGGGGTTCTCAGCTCCCTTTCTATCAACAATATGTAAATCAAATTCTTGTAGCAAGAGAACCCATCTAATAAGTCTAGGTTTAGCATCTTTCTTTTCCATAAGATATTTAATAGCAGCATGATCAGTGTGAATAGTTACTTTAGAATCAACAATATAAGGTCTGAACTTATCACAAGCAAATACAACTGCTAAGAATTCTTTTTCAGTAGTAGCATAATTTCTTTGAGCATTGTCTAGGGTTTTACTAGCATATTGAATAACATTTAATTTCTTATCAACTCTTTGCCCTAGAACAGCACCTACAGCATAATCACTAGCATCACACATAATTTCAAAGGGTAAATTCCAATCAGGTGGCTGAACAATAGGTGCAGAGATCAATGCTTTCTTAAGTATTTCAAATGCTTCTACACAATCATCATCAAAGACAAATGGTATATCTTTTTGTAATAAATTAGTCAGAGGCCGAGAAATTTTTGAGAAGTCCTTAATGAACCTCCTATAAAATCCGGCGTGACCAAGGAAACTTCTTATACCTTTGATGTCCTTGGGGCATGGCATCTTTTCAATAGCATCAACCTTGGCTTTATCAACTTCAATACCTCTTTCAGAAACTTTATGCCCCAAGACAATACCTTCATTAACCATAAAGTGGCACTTTTCCCAATTCAAGACAAGATTAGTTTCTTCACATCTCTGCAAAACTCGATCAAGGTTGCTCAAGCAATCATCAAAAGAAGATCCATAGACGGAGAAATCGTCCATGAAAACCTCACAAATCTTTTCACAAAAGTCAGAGAATATAGCCATCATGCATCTTTGAAAGGTAGCAGGTGCATTACATAAACCAAAAGGCATACGTCTATAAGCAAAAGTACCAAAAGGGCAAGTAAAAGTAGTCTTTGATTGATCCTTGGCTGACACAGGTATTTGAGAGAAACCAGAATAACCATCTAGAAAGCAAAAATGTGTATGTTTGGATAATCTTTCTAGCATTTGATCGATAAAAGGTAAGGGGTAATGATCCTTTTTAGTGGCCTTATTTAATTTGCGGAAATCAATTACCATCCTATAACCTGTAATAATTCTTTGAGGAATCAATTCATCTTTATCATTAGGAACGACAGTAATACCTCCCTTCTTAGGGACACAATGGACAGGACTTACCCACTGACTATCAGCAACGGGATAGATTATACCTGCCTCAAGGAGCTTTAGTATTTCCTTTCTTACCACTTCTTTCATTTTAGGATTCAGCCGTCGTTGATGATCACGAACTGGTTTAGCATCTTCTTCCAAATTTATTTTATGTTGACATAGAGTGGGACTAATGCCCTTAAGATCATCAAGAGTATACCCAATAGCAGCACGGTGCTTCTTCAGAGTTTTCAATAATCTCTCTTCCTCATGCTCTGAAAGGTTAGCACTAATAATAACAGATATATCTTTTTCTCATCAAGATAAGCATATTTAAGAGTATCAGGCAATGGTTTAAGCTCAAACACGGGATCACCCTTGGGTGGAGGAGGATCCCCTAGGATTTCAACAGGCAAATTGTGTTTCAGAATAGGTTCCTGTTTAAAGAATACTTCATCTATTTCCCTTCTTTCATTCATAAACATATCATTTTCATGGTCTAGCAAATATTGTTCTAAAGGATCACTAGGAGGTACGGCAATAGAAGCAAGACCAATAATTTCATCCTTACTAGGTAATTCTTCTTCACGGTGTTGTCTACTAAATTTAGAGAAATTAAATTCATGAGACATATCATCTAAACCGATAGTAACAACATCCTTTTTGCAATCTATCTTAGCATTAACAGTGTTTAAGAAGGGTCTACCAAATATAATGGGACAAAAGCTATCTTGTGGGGAACCAAGAACAAGAAAATCAGCAGGATATTTAGTTTTCCCACACAAGACTTCAACATCTCTAACAATTCCCATTGGTGAAATAGTATCTCTATTGGCAAGTTTAATTGTGACATCAATATCTTCTAACTCAACAGGTGCAATATCATGCATAATTTCTCTATATAGGTCAATAGGTATTGCACTAGCACTGGCACCCATATCACATAAGCCATGATAACAATGATCTCCTATTTTAACAGAAATAACAGGCATGCCTACCACAGGTCTAGGTTTATCTTTAGCACAAGGTTTAGCAATTCTAGCAGTTTCATCAAGAAATAAATAACATGCCCATCAATATTATCAGCCAAGAGATCTTTAACAATAGCAATATTAGGTTCAACTTTAACTTGCTCAGGAGGTGTATATGTTCTAATATTGCTTTTACGAACCACAGTTGAAGCTTTAGCATGATCCTTTATCCTAACAGGGAAAGGTGGTTTCTCAACATAAGAAGTAGGAACAATAGGATCATTATAAGTGATAGTCTTTTCTTCAACTTTAATAGGTGCAGCTACTTTTACTTCTATGGGAGGATGATATTTAAACCACTTCTCCTTGGGGAGATCAACATAAGTAGCAAAAGATTCACAGAAAGAAGCTACTATCTCAGAGTCAAGTCCATATTTAGTGCTAAATTTACGGAAAACATCGGTATCCATAAAAGATTTAACACAATCAAACTTAGGTGTCATACCTGACTCCTTACCTTCGTCGAGGTCCCAATCTTCAGAGTTGCGTTTAATTCTTTCCAATAAATCCCATTTGAATTCAATAGTCTTCGTCATAAAAGAGCCAGCACAAGAAGTATCGATCATGGTACGATTGTTATCAGAAAGCCGAGCATATGAATTTTGAATAATCATTTCTCTTGAGAGCTCATGATTGGGGCATGAATATAACATTGATTTAAGCCTCCCCCAAGCTTGAGCGATGCTTTCTCCTTCGCGAGGCCAAAAATTATATATATAATTGTGATCACGATGAACAAGATGCATAGGATAAAACATCTGATGAAATTCCAATTTCAATCGTTTGTAGTTCCATGACCCCGTATCATCACATAGCCTATACCATGTCAATGCATCTTCCTTCAAAGATAAAGGGAAGACCTTCTTCTTAACAACATCTCCGGGTACACCTGCAAGCTTAAATAATCCACAAACTTCATCAACATATATTAGGTGCTCATCAGGATGCATTGTTCCATCTCCTGCAAAAGGATTAGCTAGCAGTTTTTCTAACATACCCAAAGGAATTTCAAAGCAGAGATTTTCATTTTCATTTTCATTTTCAGTAGGTTCAGTAGGTTGAGGAGCAACTCTTTGCTCTACTGGTCGGGGTGAAGACACCCCGAACAAGCCCCTCAGAGGATTACTTTCCATAGTAACAAGTGACAGTAAATTTCAGCACACTATATAAATTTTTCCTTACCAAATTCCACCTACCAAAGGCGCTTCACTCCCCGGCAACGGCGCCAGAAAAGAGTCTTGATGACCCACAAGTATAGGGGATCTATCGTAGTCCTTTCGATAAGTAAGAGTGTCGAACCCAACGAGGAGCAGAAGGAAATGATAAGCGGTTTCCAGCAAGGTATTCTCTGCAAGTACTGAAATAAGTGGTAACAGATAGTTTTGTGATAGGATAATTTGTAACGAGCAACAAGTAACAAAAGTAAATAAAGTACAGCAAGGTGGCCCAATCCCTTTTGTAGCAAAGGACAAGCCAGGACAAACTCTTATATAGAGAAAGCGCTCCCGAGGAGACATGGGAATATCGTCAAGCTAGTTTTCATCACGTTCATATGATTCGTGGTCGGTACTTTGATAATTTGGTATGTGGGTGGACCGGTGCTTGGGTACTGTCCTTACTTGGACAAGCATCCCACTTATGATTAACCTCTATTGCAAGCATCCGCAACTACAACAAAAGTATTAAGGTAAACCTAACCATAGCATGAAACATATGGATCCAAATCAGCCCCTTACGAAGCAACGCATAAACTAGGGTTTAAGCTTCTGTCACTCTAGCAACCCATCATCTACTTATTACTTCCCAATGCCTTCCTCTAGGCCCAAATAATGGTGAAGTGTTATGTAGTCGACGTTCACATAACACCACTAGAGGAGAGACAACATACATCTCATCAAAATATCGAACGAATACCAAATTCACATGACTACTAATAGCAAGACTTCTCCCATGTCCTCAGGAACAAACGTAACTACTCACAAAGCATATTCATGTTCATAATCAGAGGGGTATTAGTATGCATATAGGATCTGAACATATGATCTTCCACCAAATAAACCAACTAGCATAAACTACAAGGAGTAATTAACACTACTAGCAACCCATAGGTACCAATCCCGGACTTGGAGACAAGAATTGGATACAAGAGATGAACTAGGGTTTTGAGAGGAGATGGTGCTGGTGAAGATGTTGATGGAGATTGCCCTCTCCTGATGAGAGGAGCGTTGGTGATGACGATGGCGATGATTTCCGCTTCCCAGAGGGAAGTTTCCCCAACAGAACACCTCCGCCAGAGCCCTAGATTGGTTCCACCAAGGTTCCGCCTCGTGGCGCGGAGTTTCGTCCGAGAAGATGGCTTATGATTTTTTTTTCTCATCGAAAGACTTCATATAGCAAAAGATGGCCATCAGAGGGCCACCAGGGGGCCCACGAGGTAGGGGGTGCACCCAGGGGGGTAAGGCATGCCCCCACCCTCGTGGGCAGGGTGTGGCCCCCCTAGTGAACTTCTTGCGCTCAGTATTTTTTATATATTCTGAAAACGTCTTCCGTGAAGTTTCAGGACTTTTGGAGCTGTGCAGAATAGGTCTCTAATATTTGCTCCTTTTCCAGCCCAGAATCCCAGCTGCCGGCATTCTCCCTCTTTATGTAAACCTTGTAAAATAAGAGAGAATAGGCATAAGTATTGTGACATAATGTGTAATAACAGCCCATAATGCAATAAATATCGATATAAAAGCATGATGCAAAATTGACGTATCAAATATGATGGTGGAGGTTGTGTGGAGAAGACAAAAGGGAGAAAGTCTCACATCGACGCGGTAATCAACGGGCTATGGAGATGCCCATCAATTGATGTCAATGTGAGTAGGGATTGCCATGCAACGGATGCACTACGAGCTATAAGTGTATGAAAGGTCAAACTGGAAACTAAGTGGGTGTGCATCCAACTTGCTTGCTCATGAAGACCTCGGGCATTTGAGGAAGCCCATCATCGGAATATACAAGGCAAGTTCTATAATGAAAATTCCCACTAGTATATGAAAGTGATAACTCAAGAGACTCTCTATATGAAGAACATGGTGCTACTCTGAAGCACAAGTGAGGTAAAAGGATAGTAAAATTGCCCCTTCTCTCTTTTCTCTCATTTTTTCTCTTTTTTTGTTTTTTTGGTGGGCTTCTTTGGCCTCTTTTATTTTTTTTGTGGGCTTCTTTGGCCTCTTTTTTTGTAAAGTCCGGAGACTCATCCCAACTTGTGAGGGAATCATAGCTTCCATCATCCTTTCCTCACATGGGACAATGCTCTAATTATGATGATCATCACACTTTTATTTACTTACAACTCAATATCACAACTCGATACTAGAACAAAGATATGACCCTATATGAATGCCTCCAGCGGTGTACTGGGATGTGCAATGATCTAGCATAGCAATGACATCAAAAAATGGACAAGCCATGAAAACATCATGCTAGCTATCTTACGATCATGCAAAGCAATATGACAATAACTGCTCAAGTCGTGTATATGATGATGATGGAGGTTGCATGACAATATATCTCGAAATGGCTATGGAAATGCCATAATAGGTAGGTATGGTGGCTGTTTTGAGGAAGATATAGAGAGGTTTGTGTGTGATAGAGCGTATCGTATCATGGGGTTTGGATGCACCGGCGAAATTTGCACCAACTCTCGAGGTGAGAAAGGGCAATGCACGGTACCGAAGAGGCTAGCAATGATGGAAGGGTGAGAGTGCGTATAATCCATGGACTCAACATTAGTCATAAAGAACTCACATACTTATTGCAAAAATCTATTAGTCATCGAAACAAAGTACTACGCGCATGCTCCTAGGGTGTAGATTGGTAGGAAAATACCATCGCTCGTCCCCGACCGCCACTCATAAGGAAGACAATCAATAAATACCTCATGCTCCGACTTCATCACATAACGGTTCACCATATGTGCATGCTACGGGAATCACAAACTTCAACACAAGTATTTCTACAATCCACAACTACCCACTAGCATGACTCTAATATCACCATCTTTATATCGCAAAACTATTGCAAGGAATCAAACATATCATATTCAGTGATCTACAAGTTTTATGTAGGATTTTATGACTAACCATGTGAATGACCAGTTCCTGTCATCTCTCTAAATAGATATAAGTGAAGCAAGAGAGTTTAATTCTTTCTATAAAAGATATTCCCACGCTCTAACAAATATAAGTGAAGCAAAAGAGCATTCTAAAAATGGCGGTTTTCTATGTGTAGGGAAACAGGCAATCCAAACTTCAAATGATATAAGTGAAGCACATGAAGCATTCTATAAAGCCATACTCAAAAGATATAAGTGAAGTGCAAAGAGCATTCTATAAATCAACCAAGGACTATCTCATACCAGCAAGGTGCATAAAATAAAAATGAAAACTAAATGCAAAAGAGGCTCCAAGATTTGCACATATCGCATGAATGAAACGAATCCGAAAACATATCGATACTTGTTGAAGAAAGATGGGATGCCTTCCGGGGCATCCCCAGGCTTAGACGCTTGAGTCTACTTGAATATTTACTTGGGGTGCCTTGGGCATCCCCAAGCTTGAGATCTTGCCTCTCCTTCTTCTCCTCACATCGAGACATCCTCGATCTTTGAACACTTCGTCCACACAAAACTCAACAGAAAACTCGGTAAGATCTGTTAGTATAATAAAGCAAATCACTACTCTAAGTAATGTTTAAAACCAATGCATATTTTGTTTTTGCATTGTAGCTACTGTAATATAACTTTTCCATGGCTTAATCCACTGATATAAATCGATAGTTTCATCAAAACAAGCAAACTATGCATCAAAAACAGAATATGTCTAAAACAGAACAGTCTGTAATAATCTGAACATTCACCATACCTCTAGTACTCCAAAAATTCTACCAAAATTAGGAAAAATAAATTTTTTGTATAGAAGGATAGTTCAAAAAGTTTCAGAACCGTTTGATGTTTCAGTAAAAAATGTAAAATCGCGCACTACAGCCAAAGTTTCTGTCCTGCACCGTACAAACCAACAAGTAATCTAAAACATCCTAAAGGCAAACCTTGGCACATTATTTTTATAATACAATGGAATTGTACTAGGGGATACTTATTTTTGTTGAAAAGTTTCTGTAATCAAGATTCACAAAGTTTCCGTGACCATGAACAAAGTTCAAGGAGCTCCCCCACTTCAACAATGCTTGTCTCTCTCACTTTCACTTTCCTTTTTGAAAAAGTTTTGGGTTCCCCTCTTTATTTTTTTTGTTTTTAAACTTTATAGAAGCAAAAAATAGAAATAAATTACTCTCTAAAACTTCCGGGTTGTCTCCCTGGCAGTGCTTTCTTTAAAGCCATTAAGCTAGGCATATAGTGCTCAAGTAATGGATCCACCCGGATCCCAAGGTATATCAAAGCCAATTTTAATTAACAATGATTTATAATTTAGTAGTGAGCACAAAGTAACATTTATCATGTAATGACGAAGTCTAACTCTCTTCCTATGCATAGGCATGTCATAACAGAACAATTCATGCACCCAAAGTAAAGGCCAATGCATAGTATAAGCAGTTTCTTGCAATTTTTTCGTGTTGGAAATATAAAGAGGCGGAGATGTAGTTCCTCTATCATAATAATTGCAAGTAGGAGCAGCAAGCACATGCATATTATATCTATCAAAATCATCATGTGTAATAGTAAAACGCAACCCATCAATATAATCATTAATAAGGGTAAACTTCTCCGGTATAGTGTAGTTGGGAGAATTCAAAAAGATAATAGGACTATCATGCGTGGGTGCAATAGCAACAATTTCATGTTTAACATAAGGAACTATAGCAGGTTCATCTCCATAAGCATAGTTCATATTGGCATCTTGGCCACAAGCATAGCAAGCATCATCAAAAAGGGATATTCCAAGAGAATCAACGGGATCATAACAGTCATCATAGCAATCATCCTTCGGTAGGAACGAAGGGAAATTAAACAATGTATGAGTTGAAGAGTTACTCTCATTAGAAGGTGGGCACGGGTGATCAATCTGCTCTTCCTCCTTTTGTTCTTCGCTCTCCTCGTCATCTTTTTCATCCAATGAGCTCACAATTTCATCAATTTATTCTTCCATAGACTCCTGCAAAATATTAGTCTCTTCTTGGACAGTGGAGACTCTATCAATAAAATCATCAATATCGGAATTGAATTCATAATTCTCATAGCACTATTTAAGGATAGCTAAATTTTCAGGTCTATAAACTGAATCATCAAAATTTTCACACTCTTTAAACAAAGATTCGATTTCATAAGCACACATAAAAGCAACAAATTCTTCTATTTGTTCCACATCATAGTAATCATATATACCTCTAGCATAAGAAGCAAAGGTTTTATCATCATTAAATTTGCATGAAAAGGGAAGGTGTGGAGCCTTCATCCTAGAGCAACAAGTATAATCATATCTCAAGCATAGTTCCCGAGCATACCAATGCAACATATGAATTTGATCCCATAATAGTTTCCCTTTTTGAGTCAAGAGATAATCCCTAAATTATTCACGTTGATCCAACGTGTCTGCCATTACTAAGTTGAATGGGGTTTTCTTAGGACTATCAAAGTAATACATAATATCTTTCACATAATGAGCATCGAGGTTTTAGGAGGTTCCCCATCTCCATGAGTAGAAAGTAAACCTAACTTTTGGTATTTCGTGTTCCATATCCATAACTAAAGATAGAGAAAAACTTAGAACAACAAATAAAAATTACTTAGTGATAAAGCAAACAAGCACACACGAGAATATTCACCCCACGCTATTGCTCCCCGGCAATGGCGCCAGAAAAAGGTCTTGATAACCCACAAGTATAGGGGATCAATTGTAGCCTCTTTTGATAAGTAAGAGTGTCAAACCCAACGAGGAGCTAAAGGTAGAAAAATATTCCCTCAAGTTCTATCGACCACCGATACAACTCTACGCACGCTTGACGTTCGCTTTACCTAAAACAAGTATGAAACTAGAAGTACTTTGTAGGTGTTTTTGGATAGGTTTGCAAGATAATAAAGAGCACGTAAATAAAAGCTAGGGGCTATTTAGATAAATCAGCAATAAAGTTAGTATAGCGAGTGTGGAAAGGTGGTGGTAGGAGTTGCGAAATTGTCCCTAAGCAATTGACTACTTTACTAGACCGATAGCAAGTTTTATGTGGGAGAGGCCACTGCTAGCATGTCATCCCTGACTTGGAATTCTATGCACTTATGATTGGAACTATTAGCAAGCATCCGCAACTACTAACGTTCAATAAGGTAAAACCCAACCATAGCATTAAGATATATTGGTCCCCCATCAATCCCGTATGCATCAATTTCTATGCTAGGTTGAAGCTTCTGTCACTCTAGCCCTCCAATACATAGTCCTATCAACATACAACTAACCCTATGGTGTGATCCACGCGCGCGCTCATATGATGGGCACCAAAGGATAGCAACATAACCACAAGCAAATTAAATCAATCATAGCAATTTATCAACCACCGACAGGACAACGAAAATCTACTCAGACATCATAGGATGGAAACACATCATTGGATAATAATATGAAGCATAAAGCACCATGTTCAAGTAGAGGGTACAGCGGGTTGCGAGAGAGTGGACTGCTATAGATAGAGGGGGGAAGGTGATGGAGATGTTGGTGAAGATGGCGTTGGTGTTGGTGAAGATCACGATGATGATGATGGCCCCCGGTGGCGTTCCGGCGCCACCGAAAGTGTGGAGAGAGCCCCCCCCCTCCTTTTTCTTCCTTGACCTTCTCCCTAGATGGGAGAAGGGTTTCCCCTTTGGTCCATGGTATCCATGGCATGGGAGGGGCGAGAGCCCCCCCCCCCCCTGAGATTGGATCTGTCTCTCTGTCTCTCTCTGTTTCTGCGTTCTGGGATTCTGCCCTTTCATCGTTTCTTATATATCCGGAGATCCGTAACTCCGATTGTATTGAAACCTTTGCCCCGATTTTTCCAAAAATTAGCTTTCTTACGGTGAAAGAAGAGCAGCAACCGCCTTACGGGGGCCCACAAGGGTCAGGGGCGCGCCCAGGGGGAGTGCCCCCTGCCTCGTGCCCCCCTCGGGCACCGCCTCGCGTTGATTTTCTTCCCATGTCTCACAAATATTCCAAAAATATTCTCCGTCCATTTTTATTCCGTTTCGACTCCATTTGATATGGATTTTCTGCGAAACAAAAAAAACATGCAACAAATAGGAACTGGCACTGGGCACTGGATCAATATGTTAGTCCCAAAAATAGTATAAAAAGTTGCAAAAGTATATGAAAGTTGTAGAATATTGGCATGGAACAATCAAAAATTATAGATACGACGGAGACGTATCACGCACGCTTCTTTTAATTAGAATGGTTGTGCCCGTCTAGCGCACACATGTTGATCTATCTAACTATTTCTGTTTATTGTGGCTAATCGCAAACAGTTCATCCATGTGAAGTGTATGCCATCAATCACAGACACTTTGATCTGGCCTACCCGTTTCTGTTTTGTTGCCTAATCACAAACAATTAATCCTTCTGAAGCGTATGCCCTCAATCACACACGCCTTGATCTATCTGAATGTTTCTTTTGTGTTGCCTAATCACAAACAGTGCATCCGAGTGAATCGTATGTTGTATATCGCACACACCTTCATCTGGCTGCCCGTTTCTTTTGTGTTGCCTAATCACAAACAGTTCTTCCGAGTGAATAGTATACTGTACATCGCACACGCCTTCATCTGGCTGCCCGTTTGTTTTGTTCCTCCTCATCGAAAACGGTTAATTGATCTGAACCGTATGCCCTGAATCACACACACAACTAAAATCTGAACCGTCTTTGATGCATCCTCCACCGCAAATGTTTTGCACTTTTTTGACGGTTTTTTTACACCACCATTTGTGATTATAGCATTGCACACAGTTTCGTCGAAGGGTCTCTCATCATAGTGTCGCGTTAGCAGCATCTTGCAGTAGTGTAAGGCAAAGGTATTAGGGATGCCCAGTCCCGAAATGAAAAAAAGAATTTACTTTATGTTGTCAAATAATAAATTCCTTGGAAAGTGTTGGTATGGAGGGCACCTGTGGATATCGTTTTGTAACATCCCAAATTTTCAATTTGGAATGTTATACATTAGGTCATCATTGCATATCATATTTTATTTCATTTTGGCTTGATCCTCAAATTCCTAAGCAACTCAAGGACCCTCGGAGAGAGAGTTGGGGATTTCACTGTTTTCATATTTGAATTTTATCAAATATTGAAACAAGGATTTTTGGTTTTAAATTTTTTCTCTCTCCAAAAATATTTCATGTTAAAATATATGAGAGAAGATAATATGGCTTCTCCAAAAGAAATGAAATATTGGAGGAAAAATATTAAAATCAAATATTTGCTTTTATTCGGCTTTTATTGCAATTTTATTTGCATTAGAAAAATTGCACGTTTTCAGAATTGCATTTTAGGGCCAAGAAAATGTTCATCTTGTTCTAAATATTTTATTTAGACGGTGAAAATTTGTTTTGGTATTTTTTAGATTTTTATTTACTTTTCTAGGATTTATTTTCGTCGGAACGTTTTTTTAAGACACAGAAGCCCGCCGGACCGAACTGGGCCGAGGCCCAGTTGGCCCAGCTGCCGCTGCGCCACCGTCTCCCTCGCGGAGACCGCGACTAGCACGCCGCCGCCCGCCGAGGCCGAGCCGGCCACTCCTCCCGGCCCCCTTCGGCAAGCCACCTCTTCCTTTAAAAGCCGACAGGGGCCCCCCTAGAGCCCCAAGCCGCAGCCGCCGACGCCGCCGCTGAGCCACCCCGCATCGCCCCGCCGCACCCCGCCGTTGCCCGCGCCACCGCCCCGCTCACCGGAAGCCGCCGGAGCCGCGCCGGAGTTCGAATCTCGTCGTCCGTTTTTTCAGTTTAGGTAAAACCGTCGGTTTTTTAAACCCTAGTTTCGGTTTTTTAGAACGGTTCGCTGGTTTTCTCGGTTGACTTTCGTCCGTACATTCGTTTTAACGGACGGTGTTCACTCGTTAGCCACAGATAGCGAACGTTCATTCGTTAGCCTGTTCATCAGTTTTTTCTTTTTTCGGATTTTCCGCGATTATTTTCGATCGCGATTTCTGATCCGATTTCCGTTTTAGTTTATCTTTTCGCTCGTTTATCGGAATCAGACGATTCAAGCGCCTAGATCTTCTTCTCGAAGCCCTCTTTCCTTTTAACCAACTTGAACAAGATTTTGATACAGTAAAATTCGAATTTAGTCCAGATTAGTAATCGGATCTTGTTTCTTTCGCAGTTTGAGTTTCGTTGCTCCATTTGATTTGATTCTTTTTGCAAACTGGAGTTCTTAAGTTGAACTTTCTGGTTAGATCTTCTTATTCGTGTTTTACCCGTGCATCTTTGCTTGATTGCTTATGTATGCTATTGTTTGTTTGCGATAGAACACCCAGAGTGTGAAGCGTGCTACTACGAGTCTCTAGGTTTTGCGGATCATCAGCAAGGCAAGTAACACTTTGATCATACCCCTTTATCACCCAGTTTTTATGCATTAGTTTCAACCCTCAAACATTGCATGGTTAGGACTTGATAACATGTGGGATTGGGAGGTAGAACCTATTGCCCTGTTATTATCAAAGCCTTGGGAGGTACTTCTATGTATTGCTTATATTGCCATGCTATGCTCGTAGACGTGGTTTGGGTGAGTGAATCCATGATAGATGTGCTATTGTTAATTAATGGTTCAACTTAAGGTGGCAACTTTAATACACATCTGGGTGGATTGCTTGTCGGGCACCTGGAGAATCCAGTGTTGTCCTAGGATATCCCGGAGTAGCCATGTGATAATCCTAAGGTCTGCCACCCAGGCTCAAAGGGAACTGAGATATTTCATGCTAGAAACTTCTGTGTGCAGCCACAAGCTATTATGGGCTCTAGCATAGTTCAGTAAGTTGCATGACCTCTTCCAATGGTAGGCTAGCAGATGTAGAGGGATATAGGTTGGTACTGTCTACCCGGGGTTAGAGCTAATGCTTCTGAAAGGCTGTGTCTCGGTCATCTGTTTCTCAAACACCAGGTAGTGCAAGAAATCCAATGGAGGAGATCAAGTCTTGTGGGGAAAAGTGTGCAAACCTCTACAGAGTGTACAAACTAATCATGGTTAGCCGTGTCCCCAGTTATGGACATCTTGAGTATCTAGTACTTGGCACTACAAAAAAAAGACACACCCGTGACATTTTGGGCCGAACGAAAAAAAATCTGTCATACATAGGACACTTCTATGACGATAATTGTGACAAAACCCGGTATCATCGTAGATGTGGTGGGCTCCTACTTCTATGACAAAAAATCATGACAGAAAATGGGCTTTTCGTCCTGGGCGGGCCGGAGACGCAACTGCATGACATTCTTTGGGCCGTCCATAACAGAAAAAAACGTGGTAGAAGCGAGGGGAGGAAAATTTCGGGGAGTTCCCGGTTATGGTGGGAGGTCGGGGGCCGAGCAATGCGCGTTTCTCTCGTACACGTACGCGCGTGTGTGCGAGGCGTTGGCTCTAACTGGACCCGAGTGAGGCATTGGGCTCTAACTGAACCCGAGCGATTGCACTGCAGGCTACGCGTTACTGAACCCGAGCGATCGATCGATGGCTGTTAACTGAACCCAATCGAGTGATTCCTTTGCTACTGCTGCTAACTGAAGCCGATCGATGGGATGAACAGTGAGTGTTGCGGGGGGAGGGGGTTGGATGAACAGTGAGTGGTGGCGTTGCCTCTGGATGAACATGACCCCGTGGTGTGGTGGAGAGCTGGATGAACAGTAGACGATGGAGGGGTGCCCGTGGAGGGGTGGATGAACATGACCCCGTGGTGTGGAGGGCTGGATGAACAGTATACGGTGGAGGGATGGTTGAACAGGACCCCGTGGTGTGGAGGGCTGGATGAACAGTAGACGTTGGAGGGGTGCCCGTGGAGGGGTGGTTGAATAGGACCCCGTGGTGTGGAGGGCTGGATGAACAGTAGCCGGTGGAGGGGTGGTTGAACAGTAGCCGGTGGAGTAGCGCGCGGGGGAGGCTGGATGAATAGGAGCCCGTGGATGAACAGTCACAGGTGGAGGCTGGAGGAGGTCGACGGTGGATGAATAGTAGCTCATGGAGGCTGGAGGGGGTCAACGGTGGAGATGAACAGTAACCCGTGGAGTTCCGTTTTGCGGTACGCCACACCCCTCCCGATGAACAGGACCCCCGTTTCGACCATAGCGCTCCAACACAAGTCCGTTTCGTCCGTTTTGCGGTACGCCACACCCCTCCCGATCAACAGGACCCCCGTTTCGACCGTAGGAGGTCTGTTTCCTCTGTTTTGCGATATGCCAGACCCCTCCCGATCAACAGGATCCCGTTTCGAACATGGCCGGTCGAACACAAGGCCGTTTCCTCCGTTCTACGATACGTCAGGCCTCGTTTCCATCGCCTGTTCCGTCCAAGCCCTCCCGATGAACACGACGCATTCTGTTGCCTCCCCATGAACACGACGCATTCCGTTGCCTCCCCATGAACACGATGACGACGCTGTTTCTCCATTCCGACCCAGCCATGTACACGAGCCCTGGCCGTATGTATGCGCGAGTAGGCGTCTGAGACCCCGCCCGTATGTACACATACGTGGCCGTATTTTCTTTCTTGCACCCTGGCCGCTGTACGTACGTGTAAATGCACCTCTACTATGACACGTGCGCGCCTCTACATCGGCCAGTATGTACGTACACGTTCGCGACCAGAATGACAACGCTACGTATGCTTCGACGAGGTGGGTCCTAACTGTCAGGCACTTCCTTACCTGCGATGATGTAGCTGGTCGGTCCCAGCAGTCAGGGGGCGAATCGTTTTTTGCCCGGACGCACTTCCTTGCGTGCGAAGATGTAGCTAGCGGATCCCAGCAGTCAGGGGGGCGAAATATGGTGGCCCGTATGGCGGGTCCCACTGTCAGGTGGAGGAATAATTATTTTGCACGTAATAAGGAGGCACTTCCTTGCTGTGGCCGTGGACCCAGCTGTCAGCCTCTCCATGTACAGTCCACGTCTAATGGAAGCCGTTCCTTGACCACGTTGACCACATCGCGCTGAGAGCACCAGGGCGGTGGCGACGGCAAGGCCTAGGAAGGGGACGACGCGGAGCCGGGGAAGACGCAGCAGTGGATGCCCGCGCGTAGAGGAGTACAAGGGTTCACTGGTTCGCTGCGGTGTGAGGCTGCCGTCGCCGCAGAATAACAGGGGGTGTGGGTGAGTAGAGGGATGGCCTGGCCAGCGGTGGGAGTAGTAGGGGCGGTGAGGCCTCTGCCGCATCGCAGCCGGCCACGGGAGGCAGGAGCACGAGGCACGACCGGCGCTGGTTTGGGCGGCTGGAGCAAGAAGACCAAAGGTTGAAGAAGCACTACGGCCGTTGGATGGACATCGTACGGTCACTAGAGCTAGAATCATGCATATTGACTAAGTTGACAAAGCCCTCCATCCCCGTCAACTTAGTAGGCCCACAAGTCAGCCTCCCACCAAGGTGGGTCCCAGCTAGCAGGGGGTATTCTTTTTTTTTGAGCGTAATAAGGAGGCACTTCCTTGCGTGTGAAGATATAGCTGGTGGGTCCGAGCTGTCAGCGGCGATAGCACTTTTTTTTGCGAAATACAGAGGCCCTTTCGGTGGGTCCCTGATGTCAGGTGGAGGAATCATTATTTTGCACGTAATAAGGAGGCATTTCCTTGCGTGCGGCCGTGGACCCAGCTTTCGGCCTCTCCACGTACAGTCCACTTCAGATGCATGTCAGTCGTTGACCACGTTGACCAGGCCGCGCCGAGAGCACCACGGCGGTGGGCGACGGCGAGGCCTAGGAAGGGAATGACACGGAGGCAGGGAAGACTCGGCAGTTGTTTCCCACGTAGAGGGGAGTACGACTGTACGAGGGTTTACTGGTTCGTCTGCCGTCGCCGGAGAATAACAGCAGGTGTGGGTGAGTAGAGCGATGGCTAGGCCAGCGATGGGAGTACGGTGGGGCGGTGAGGCCTGCGCGGCAGCAGAGCCGACCGCGGGGAGGAGGGAGCAGGCAGTCCCGCCGGCGCCTGTTTGAGCGGCTGGAGCAGGAAGAGCAGAGATTGAAGAAGCACGACGGCCGTTCGATGGCCATCCAACAGTCACTGCTTGTGCGTCAACCTTTTTTTTAGGAAAGCCTCAAATCTGTGGAAAACAGCATATAGCCCATCTGCCATTATTTCTAATAATTTACAGCCCATTTGCTAATTATTAATGTTTTTTTGGAGCCCATATTCTTTTTGTTAGCATTACAGCCCATATTGTGGCCACGATTAAAAAATTATACAAAATTTTGCATATTTCGGTGCGGTCCGAACTGTTTTTAATCCCGAAATTTCAACTCACATTCAAACTGATTTTAAAAATAAATGTATGTCAATATAAAATCTAACAAATTCTCCACGCATAAATATTAATGTAATTTCAAATCTCGAAATGAAGAAAAGATAATTGAAACTAATTGTCGGTTTGATGTGTTTTAAAAATGTACATCCCATTTCTCATTACTGATGGGCCATTTTCTCGGCCAGCCGAATGAAAGCTCTCCTCGTCTTGAAATATTTTCAGCACAACAGGCCTGACAAAGCGACTTACTTGGCAAATCACAAAAAAACTGGGCTGTGGCCATGGACCCAGCTGTCAGCCTCTCCATGTACAGTACTCTTCCGATGGAATGTCATTGACCACGTTGACCATGCCGCACCGAGAGCACCAAGGCGGTGGACGACGGCGAGGCCTAGGAAGGGGACGACACGGAGTCGAGGAAGACACGGCAGTGGATGCCCACGCGGAGAGGAGTACGAGGGTTCACTGGTTCGGCTGCGGTGTGAGGCTGCCATCGCCGCAGGGCCTGGCTAGCAGTGGGAGTAGTAGGGGCGATGATGCCTCATCGGCAGCACAGCCGGCCACTGGAGGCAGGAGCAGGCGGTCTCCCCGGCGCTGGTTTGGGTGGCTGGTGCAAGAAGAGCAGCGATTGAATAAGCAGCAGGACTGTTCAATTCAAATCCAACGGTTACTGCTGCTAGAATCGTTTGTTGACTAAGTTGACAATCCTTGCGTACGCGTCAACTTAGTAGGCCCACAGGTCAGCCTCCCAACCGGTGTGCCCCAGATGTCAGTGGGAGGAATCATTTTTTTCGCGTAATAAGGAGGCAGTTGATTGCGTGCGGCCAGGCCAGCGGAGGGAGTAGGGTGGGCCGGGGAAGCCTGCGCGGCATCACAGCGGGCCACAAGAGGAGGGAGCAGGCAGTCCCGCCGGTGCTAGTTTAGGCGGCCGGAGCAGGAAGATGAGAGATTGAAGAAGCACGTCGGTCGTTGGATGGACATCCAACACTAACTGCTACTAGAATCGTGTGTTCACTAACAAAGCCTTGCCTAAACAAGTCAGCCTCGAAATCTGTGGCGTGTACAGCCCATTTGCTATTATTTTTATAGTTTTTACTCATTTTCTAATTCATATGGAATTTATTGCAGCCCGTTTTCCATTTTTAGAATTGTTGGCCATTTTCTGGTCAGTACCAGGGTCAAAAAAATTAACTAAATATGTGGGAAATTTTGAAAATTCACAAATTTTTGCTGGGGAAAGAAATATTCTTAATCCAAAAATTAATAGCCATACTAAAACAAATTTAAAAATAAATTAGTACTATGTCATGTTAAATCCAATGAAATACGTATAAGATATCAGTGAAGAACAAAAACAAAAAAAGAAACTTATATCCCATTTGCTATAATTTTTTTGGAATTTTCAACCCCTTTTGATATTACTTTTAACAGACATTGACCATACTCTTAAGCCAGGCCGGAATGCATCCCTCCTCGTCTTGAAAGATTTGCAGCCCAGTAATTCGGAGAAAACAAATAGGCCTAGCTTGGGTATTCTTCAAAAAGAAATATTGGGCTACCTATTTTCCCAAAGAACTGGTGCATGAGCATTTATCTTTATATATTTATTTATTTACTTATTTATGTTTAGGGGACCATGAGCATGTACCTGGGCCGGATTCATGTGAGATCCTCCCTTCCAGTTAATTATGGGCTTCTCTATTGGGCCTTCATCAGTGGGCTGCATGTTATCAACAAGTGGAAAATGTGTTCCAAGTTTAAAAAAATGTGTTATGTACGATAAATAGTATGCGCTACGTACGGTATGGGGCACTAAAGGATCGAACCGTGCAACGACTTCCAAAACATTGTGTTTGTCGTTCTAACAACACATTTATTCAACCAACAGACGAAATATACTACTGATTGTACATTGAAAACAGCAGCAGCGACCAGGGTTGGGGGTGCAACAAAAGCAGTAAGCAGGCCAGAAGAATGAAGACGCAGCTCTCTCTTCCAAACCAAACATCAGCCATCATTACAAAAGGGCTACCAAAAAAGAACAAGTGTATGCATCAAACTAAATAAAGATCCAACTACACCAAGTGTACGCATCTAACTAACTGGCTTAGTTAGACGTTACTATTTTTTTTCGAAACGAAGGCAAAAGAATTGCCTCGTCGATTAATTAAGAAGAAGAGAATTTCCTAGTTAATCTACGGAAAACCGGGCTAAAACTGAAGATGTTACTATTTATTAAGCTGCAGTGGAGTCGCAGATGGAGAGGAGTGGGAAACTTCACTGGTTCGGGTGCGCGGTAGCACAGCCGCGGTGGTTAGAAGGGAAAACATAAATTGGACACGGCATTACTTTTATAAGAGACCTGCATTTTATACCCCACAGTAGTGTCGGGTTTCGGGTTCCAGTGGACCCTTGAGGTTCGAACACTGGGGTGCGCGCGGAGATCTCCCTCCTACCGGTCTACGTCCGATCATCTCGTGCGAACTAAGATGAAAATGATGAACAACACAAGGGACACGATGTTTATACTGGTTCGGGCCACCGTTGTGGTGTAATACCCTACTCCATTGTGTGGTGGGGTGGATTGCTTCTGGGGCTGGTGATGGACAGTACAAGGGAAGAACAGCCTCGCGAGAGGTGTTCTTGAGCTGGTGCGATGAACTGCTAGGGTGAGTTCAGTCGCCTCTCTCTCTCTTCTATGGTTCTACCAGATTTCCAGCCGTCGTGCCCGTCCCTTCTCGATGTCTCGATGTTTTTCTAGATATCTCTACTCTGTGGTGGCTAGCTCTATTTATAGAGGCCCTGGGCCTCTCCCCGAATAATTGAGCGGGAAGGGCGCCAACAATTGGCCATTTCGAAGGGGAACATCTAGTACAAGTTATCCTGACCAAAGGTGGTCTTCGGCTGCCAAAAGCACTGGCGATGACGCCGTCTTGGGCTCCACGGTGACCTTCGTCTTGCCGTCCGGCTGGTATTGGTCTCGTTGCACCAGAATGGTAACCTTTGCCTGATGCCTTGGCCTGTGCTTGCCCCCTTTGCACCAAAGGGGAAACAAGGACACTGCACAGGCCGGCGCCCGCCTGGCGCCCGCCTGGTCTCGATCATCATGGCTTGCGTCACGGGTTCCTCGTGAGGTACCCTTGCATTGATCTCTCCGCCTCCTCGAGAGCCTGCCTGATGAGGCTACCTCTGAGGAAGCTTCATGTCGTTCGCCCCGCGAGGCTTGGCCCCTCGCGAGGGTCTTGAGCTTGAGCTGATGAAGATGGGCCGTGCTAGGCCCCCGCTTGAGCCACGCTGTAGGCCGCAGGCAGGCAAGTCTGGGGACCCCCGTTCCCAGAATGCCGACAGTAGCCCCCGGACCCAAGGCGCGCGCGGGCTTGGCTTAGCAGAGAAGCGAAGGGTCAAGCGCGAAGCGCCGCGGCCCCTAATAGCCTACGGCCTTGGGCGCCGCGTGGCGGTTGATTGGACGTGGGTGACTGCGCTTCCCCATGATGCCTCGGCAACTACACGACTTGACAACTCCCTGCATGCAAAGATATGGGTCACGATTACCTGAGGTCATGATGCCCGGCAGTTGGCCTTCCCCGGCTATAAGTACGGGGCCGCGTGAGCTTCATCGGTTCACTCCTTTCCGTCACTCCTCCTCTTCTTCTTCCTCATCCTTGCTTCCTCTTGCACCAATGGCACCGATCCGCCGGTTTTCAGCTGAGGAGAAGGGAAAGGCCCCTAGAGAGGGTCCTGACCCCCTCCCGCTGAAGAAGCAGCCAATCCTTTGTCACCGGGATGAAGGCGCCTGGCAGGTGGTGTCGAGGCCGTGGTACGAGCGGCCGCTGCCTGGGTTTCCGCTGCCCTTGCACGCCCCGTCGTAGGCCCCAGGGGGGGGGGCGCCGAGCAACACCGACAGCATCGCCGCCGTCGTCGGTGAGTCACAGTGGTGCGCGTCGTCCCCCCTGGAGTCCACGCGGAGCGCTCCTCTCGCGAGCTTGTGCTTCACGCCGCCATGCCTCCAACTTCATGGATCCGCCTTCCTCCCTCCTTCGCCTTCGAGATGCCGCTGAGCGGGGCCCTGGAGCTTTGGCTGCAGCACGCCGACTGTGGCACCCCTGCAACCGGAGCTGAGGTCGCGGTCGTCGCTCCGGGCAAGGTCTTCATGACCCGGGGCTGGGGTGAGATTGCCCGGGTCTGTCGCGCGGACGGCGCCTTGGTGATCCATCTTGAATACGACGGCGCCTCCTTGATGTTCTTCAAGGTCTTTGATGCAGAAGGAGGCCGGCTAGAATGCTTCCCTAAGGGAAGTGGTAGTGGTGACAAACTGGCGAGGACCAGCCCCGCCCGTTGGTCCTCCTGCAGCTCCTCAGGCAGCAGCGGAGGGACTGCGGGCTGCAGCGGCTCCCCTAAACTCCTCACGACCCCGGAGACGAGCAACGATAGCTACGAGCCTCTGAGCTCGTGCTGCGCTCGGAGTGAGGCAGCTGCCTCAGGCCGCCGACGCCACTGATCTGGATGTGGTTGGCGCCGGCACTCGGCAGCCCACTGTTGATGATGGCGTCGCCTGGGGAGGTGCTAGCAAGTAGTGTTCTTTAGGGTTAGCACCTTTTGCTCCCTGCAAGGAATTAAAGCAACATCCCGCGGGGGTATGTAAGGCGTTTGCCGTGCTTTTGTATTTTACTATATCCTTAATATGAATTAGCGTGAGGTGTCCATTCTGTTCTGGCTAAGCTCCCCCTTTCTATCCTCATGAGGACTTGGCACTCTACGCTGACAAGTCCCAGTCCCCAGGCAAGCTTCAGCCGTCGCTGGTATGCCAGGTCGCGATACCGTGGTCAAGGCCAGGAGGTGAGCGGCCCGAGGTCCGGTAAGAGCCCCCCTCGGGAGGTCCCCTTTAGCGCTCAAGCAATCCTTGCTGGGCGAGAAAGGAAGGTAGCGTCGCCGTGACAGATCTAGCTTTTGCGCTGATTTAGCGCTGCGTTGGTCTAGCTTTTGCGACGGCGCGACTTATCTTGTGTGTCTGACATAGTTCCTCGGAGAGGCGCCTGGCCCGAGAGGTGACGGTCGAGGTGCTGCTGGTCTAGGCCCTCGCGAGCTTCTTCCCACTCCCCCGCACTTTCCTTAACGCTCTACGTCCTCAGGTCCCGGCCCTCGAGCGAGCTCAGCCGCCGCTGGTATGACAGGTCGCGATGCCGTGGGTCAAGGCCAGGGGGTGAGGGCTGGAGAGCCAGTAGGAGCCCATGAGTCGCGATGCTCATGTACCCTCCCCCCTTTTAACGTGCAAGCGGTCCGTGCCGAAGAGAGGGAGAGAGAGCTCACGATGCCCCCAATGTTGCTCCTCGAGTAGATCCTGCACACCAATCATGAGGAGAAACAAGGCCTGTCATTACGGTCGCCGGCCAGCCTATGGTCACTCCGAGGGAGCGGTCAGGGCACTGAGGGCCTGGTGAGGTGGCGCCGTGCGGGGCTGCCGCGGCCAAAGCTCGACCACTCAGGTTTATCAACGCTGCAGGGACGGACCCATGCGCACGCGCCGTGCCAGAGCGAGCGGCTCTTCAAATAGGCATCGATCGAGCAGGTGATTAGGTCAGGTATGTTAAGAACATAGGAGGAAACCCAATTTCAAGCAAGCGCGGGTAAAAGCAACCGCCGCTGGGTCGGGCCCGAGCAGTGTGGGGATGATGCAGCCCGAGGGGCACCCCCAACAGGGTAAGTAAAGAGCATAACCAAAATGGATACATGCCGCGGGGACGGGCCCACGCGGCTTGGGAATGGTGCAGCCCTGTGGGCACTCCCAGCTGAAAGTAGAACTCTAAAAGATGTCACCTGGTGCTGTTGAAGACGAAGTGATGCTGAGGAAGTGAGCGATGCGCGGTGAAGACATCGGCCCTCATGAGCCCCCAGGCCCAGGGGCCTCGGGAGGCTCTAGTGGCACATGCAGGTCTTCGGGGATCATCGCCACCTCCGCCAGGATCGCGCGATGCCTGACCTCCTGAGCCTCCAGAATGCTCCTCAACAGGCGCTGATGTGCGGCGACCGCACTCGGCAGGCCGAAGGGCATGCGAACATAGTTGTGGGGTGGTCCCATGCAGCGCCCTATGGCCGAAGGCCACAGGCGCTCTTGGGACGCAGCTCGGTTGAGCCCTGTTACGTCGACGCAGACGGGCAGTCCTCCATTCTCGCCTGGATGCGGGGCCACGGCAGGTAAGCGGCGGCTGCCGCGCATGACTCTGGACTCTTGTAGCTCTTGGGTATTCCTTGTGATGAACTCCTGAGGGTTTCGTCTCCTTTGACTTGTACCTTTCTGAGGGAAGCATGCCTGAAAGCACCCCTCCAAATGGTGCCCGAGCGCCTCCCCCGCGACCTTGGCAAGGTCGGTGGCTCTCCAAGAGAGAGCCCCCAAGCCCTGCCCGAGGAGGGCGCCGGGCGCGCCTTCCTATGGGCGAGAGGGCGGTGCTCCCTGATCGGGCGCGAATCTTGACGCAATACCTCCGAAGGTGCCTGCTTCCTTGTGGCTCTGGCCAGGTGAGGTCTTCTTCTTCTTGAGGGTCGCCTCGGGAGGCCCCCCGCTCCTGCGATCTGGGTCTTTGATTGCTGCGGCTTGGAACGCATGCTCGAGCGAGCACACTATGTCCCTTTCTTCACAGGGTACGGTGATGACTCCACCGCTTCCTGGCATCTTGAGGACATTGTAACCATGGTGAGTCACTGCCATAAACTTGGCTAGGGCTGGGTACCCGAGGATGGTGTTGTACGGCAGGAGGATGTGAGCGACGTCGAAGTCGATGAGCTCGGTGCGGTAGTTGTTGCGTTGTCCGAAGGTGACTGGAAGGAGAACCTGCCCAATTGGAACAGTGGAACCATCGGTGACTCCTGAGAAAGGCTTGGTTGGTTGAAGCTGGTCGTATGGCACTTGGAGATTGTCGAACGTCTCGACGGACAGGACATTGAGTCCTGCCCTGCCATCGATGAGGGTCCTGGTGACCCGCACGTTGCTGATGACTAGGGAGCAAAGCATCGGGAGGACTCCTGCTGTTGCCGCACACTTGAGCTGGTCTGTGGAACTGAATGTGATCGCGCATGAAGACCACCTGAGAGGGCGCATGGCCTCAAGCTTGGGAAGGACTGCATTCACCTCGCGAGCAAACTGCTTGAAGATGCGCTGTGAGGCTGGGGCCTAGGCGCCAACCAAGATGCAAGCAATTTCACGCGGCTCTTGGAAGCCCCCAGCCCCATCGTCTTGGTGTTGGTCTTCGTTCCTCCTTGGTGGAGGTGGCAGAGGAGGGAGGCCTGCGTTGCCGTGGGGACGGTCCTCACGAGGCTGGTCCCTCCAGCCTCCCTCGCGAGGCTGGTCTTGCCAGTGGTCCTTGCAAGGGCGGTCACGCCATCCCTGGCGAAGATCACGGTCTTCCCATCGTCCACCACCTCTTCCTCCTCCTCGGCCATAGCCCCTGTCGTTGCGCTCTGGGCGTCGGCCGATTCGCCCATCTCACACGGCTCTGAGCTCTTGACATTCGTTGGTGTTGTGGGTGTGGAGGTCGTGGTACACGCAGTACCGTCCGCCCTTGGATGACTCGGGCTGATCCCTGCCTCGCTTGGTGTCCGGTTCCGTTGCTATCACGGCAGCCCCCTTGCGCTTCACGTCCTTGGCCTTGAGCTTCTTTTCTTCCGGGTCAGCTGCCGGGAGCTCGAGGAGGGAGAGACGCCCTCCCTCAGCCCTGGCACACTTGGTCGCCAAGTTGAACAGCTCCAGGGATGTGCGCAGGTCTTCATGGATTGCTATCTCTTCCTTCATCTTGACGTCGCGCACACCGTCGGAGAAGGCTGAGATGATGGCTTCTTTAGTCACCTTGGGGATCTTGAGGCGAGCGTAGTTGAAGCGTTGGATGTACTTCTGCAGGGTTTCTCCTGGCTGTTGCTTGATGCGGCGCAGGTCGCTCATGGCCGGGGGGCCGGTCGCGAGTGCCCTGGAAGTTGGCGATGAAGCGGGCGTGCATCTCGCTCCAGGAAGAGATTGTGCCGGGAGCCAGGTTCAGGAGCCAGGTGCGGGCGCCGTCCTTGAGCGCCATGGGGAACCAATTCTCCATGACCTTCTCGTCTTTGTTGGCGGCTACGATGGCCAGCTCATAGAGCTGCAGGAACTCCGCGGGGTCCGCTGTGCCATCGTAGCGGGGAGGGAGGTCAGGCTTGAACTTGATTGGCCATGTGACGCCGCGCAGCTCGGGGGTGAAGACGAGGGAGCCCGCCGTGGCCACCGGCGCCCTTTGCTGGTGCTGGACTCATTCTTGCGGGTCACCACGCACCGCCACTGGGAGTAGCGCGGGGTTTTGTCATGGAGGCTTTGGGGCACGATCTTGGTGCGCCGGTGCTGGGAGCGCGCGAGCACCTTCTCGGGGATGTGGGATCTCTTGGCAGCTCCCTTCTTGCTGCGCAGGCGCCGGACGTGGAGGGTCTCGCCCTGGGGCTATGTGCCTTGGAGCCAAGGCACCTTCTTGGGGAGGAGGCGGCGGAGGTGCCTCCTGATCCTCGCCCCCTGCACGGGACGAAGGGCGAGGCAGCGAGAGGGACCGCAAGGGGGAGCCCCCTGCGGCACTGACGAGCTCGGTGATGCGGGCGAGCCAGTCCTCGTAGAGGTCGTCGACGGGGAGATAGTGCAGGAGCTCCCACGCCAAGAGCAGTGAGGCGTGCGCATCCATGGGTGCGCGACGGGTGTGGGACGACAAGCCAGCTGGAGTCAGCGACGTGGTGGCGGTGCCGCCATTCCGCCGCACCGATGGGTGCTGGGACGAAGCTTGCTGCTCGTTCCCCGCCGGGCCGGTGGTGGCGTTGGCGGCTGGCGACGGGGAACAAAGAGGGGGGCCGCCGACGGGCGCCGTCTGGGCGACGCAAGCGGCGTGAGCAGCCCGGCACTCGGCACGAGCCTGGCGAGCGTCAGCCATGGACACAACGGAAGATCACACGTGAACAGCGGAAGGAAGATTCCGGTGCCCCCCTACCTCGCGCGCCAAATGTCGGGTTTCGGGTTCTGGCAGACCCTTGAGGTTCGAACACTGGGGTGCACGCGGAGATCTCCCCTACCGGTCTATGTCCGATCCTCTCGTGCGAACTAAGATGAAAATGATGAACAACACAAGGGACACGATGTTTATACTAGTTCGGGCCACCGTTGTGGTGTAATACCCTACTCCAGTGTGTGGTGTGGTGGATTGCCTCTGGGGCTGGTGATGAACAGTACAAGGGAAGAACAGCCTCGCGAGAGGTGTTCTTGAGCTGGTGCGATGAACTGCTAGGGTGAGTTCAGTCGCCTCTCTCTCTCTCTGTTCTATGGTACTACCAGATTTCCAGCCGTCGTGTCCGTCCCTTCTTGATGTCTTGAGGTTTTTCTAGATGTCTCTACTCTGTGGTGGCTAGCTCTATTTATAGAGGCCCTGGGCCTCTCCCCGAATAATTGAGTGGGAAGGGCGCCAACAATTGGCCATTTCGAAGGGGAACATCTAGTACAAGTTATCCTGACCAAAGGTGGTCTTCGGCTGCAAAAGCACTGGCGATGACGCCGTCTTGGGCTCCACGGTGACCTCCGTCCTGCCGTCCGGCTGGTCTTGGTCTTGTTGCATCGGAATGGTAACCTTTGCCTGATGCCTTGGCCTGTGCTTGCCCCCTTTGCACCAAAGGGGAAACAAGGACACTGCGCAGGCCGGCGCCCGCTTGGTCTCGATCGTCATGGCTTGCATCACGGGTTCCTCGCGAGGTACCCTTGCATTGATCTCTTTGCCTCCTCGCAAGCCTGCCTGATGAGGCTACCTCTGAGGAAGCTTCCTGTCGTCCGCCCAGCGAGGCTTGGCCCCTCGCGAGGGTCTTGAGCTTGAGCTGATGAAGATGGGCCGCGCTGGGCCCCCGCTTGAGCCACGCCGCAGGCCGCAGGTAGGCAAGTCTGGGGACCCCTGTTCCCAGAACGCCGACAAGTAGGCATACTAACAAGTTCACACACAAATACAGCAGAAAAGGTAAACATTCATATCAAACTCAGGTTCACAGGACACGTTCATATCCATAGCCAACATTGACAATCAACAACTCAAAAGATTCATATATACACAAGCTCAGCATATCTATGCATCCAAATGATTGATAGATCACACGACAATATTCATACATAATTTACAAAAAGATTCAGATATACGCATGTTCAGTATGTTTATGCATCCAAATGATTGAGATCACAGCCAATATGATCCATGGACGAACTTTAATTACCTAGGGTACAGACTGGTAAATGGTGTTCAATCGGAGGTACTTCTTGCTAAAATTAGTTCTTGTGTGAGTAAACTTTCGAGAACATAAGAGGCAACACAGACAATCTGAACTTTGCTTGTAGGTTTATCCTCAAATATTGGCCTCGTGCCCAGGGAGGTTTGAGCAACTTGGCCACTACTTTCATCCAACCAGTTTACTGGGTCATCTTGGTCTTGTATCTCGCCAAAATTCTACATTGAAGATGAGAAAGGAGGCGGTTGAGAGAATGAACCACCCAAATTTTTTGTGCAGTTCAACTGAAATGGAGCATCCTTGGCGTGCAGACTGATTAAGTGCCAGATGAATATACGCGTGAACCAACTTGTCTGGAATCTTTAGACTCCATGCCATATAGTTCGCTACCATATGTGCCGATAACCAAAAGGCACAAGTTGGGACCAAAGACTGTACTGCGTTTTTCTGGGCTATGCACCAAGCAATATTTTTGGCATTCACTCTCCTAACACTTGGAGTTTGACAATTGGTTGACGTCGGTTGATACTCGAATGAATATATGCACTTCTTGTCAACATCGATGCTTGTCTGAGTGAACTTTGGAGTACATAGTAGCAGCATAAGTACTTGTCCATCTGATCATTTTGTGCAGTTCTACTGAAATCACCTGATGTAATGATCTGCCTACGAGTTCAGGCTCCAAATTACTCCTTTATGAAATCGGCAAACAGTAGCACAATACCAAATTACCAATACATATGGCAGGCACAATAATCAGGATAAAGACTAGTACCAACCTGTGTGAGGTAGCATATCAATTACTATTTCCTTTGACTGGAAGCCGAGATAAGCCAAGCGAGTGACAGCAAAGGAAGAAAGCATGCGGAGTTTAGCAACTGACAGCAAAGGACGGAAGTTGTCGAGGCAATGAAGCACCCAAAGTTTTTGTGCAGTTCCACCAAAATCGAGCATCCCTGTTGGCGCATATATTGAGAGAGTGAGATTACTGTAATAGTGGGACTAGTTTATGAAACATACACTAACAAATAGAAGCACCCTCATTATCTTAATGGGTAAAGTTAGCAACATAGTAGTCTTGCTTAAAGAGAGGTATTAGTTTATTTAATCAGTGCCAATTAGCTCAACTCAACACTCAAAGCATTGCCATTTATCATAGGTTGCAAAACTTTAACGTGCAAAGATAAAGGAGTTTCTCATGACAGTAGCACGATACAAATAGAGATGACAGCAAACTAATATGGATGAAGGCCTTAGGCCCGTACCAACCTGAGAAAAAAAGCTTATTCATGTAGTCCCATAAGATATGATAAAGCACTCACTGGAATCACACAATAGTATATATTTTTGTGCACTTCAAATGTATGGTTGAAATCACTCTTGTTTACCAGTGCTGAGATTATATCGAAAGATTATCAAGAACTTCTAGCAGAGTTAAAGCACTGGCTGGGATACAGTTCATTGTATTGTCTTGTGTAGTTCCATTTAATGTATGATTGGCACAACATGATCCCTGTTTGCACAAGTAGGAACAAGGTGAAACCTTCATTAGCTTAGTGAGAAAGGATAGGAAGACATTAGCATATTACTCAACCAGTAGCATCAAATTCATGATGGACAATATGCAAAACATTGCCTCATTGAACCAATGGCAATAAATTGACATGCAAAACAATAGCACTATTATGTCATGACACTAATAATATTCCCTCCCTGCTCCACCACATGATTCACCTCCATAGACAAACATACACACGTACATGATTCAGCATAGGGTCCTACTAAAGATTTGTTTAACTCCAACAGGAAAATTAGGCAGTAATAATTTAGTGGTACTTAAGTACTCCTAATTAATTAAGTGAGACAGCAAAAGTGGAAGGGCTCCCTGGAGGATCGTCTCACATGTAAGGTAGTCGTTTCCAGAGCCCTTGAATGGCCTCAACTGAGGCCTCTAGCTTCAGCAAGATCGCCTTGGCACTGTTTATTCTTCTTATTCTTCCTCTTCATGCTCTGTTTCTCTTTCTCCTCACCAGTTGGTGAAACCAAGTACATGATTGGCCTTCTAATTCAGAATTGGTTTTGTCAGTGAGGGAGTACAAGTGTACTAGTAAAAAACAACATTATTTTCTCATGGCAGTCGGAAAATAGAGATGAACACATGCATTAAATATCATTCTTACCTAAAGGAAGGTTATGGCGCCAATATGGATGATGAGGATTGGAACACAGATCTCCCTTTGTGCAGTTCCACCAAAATGAACCAACTGTTTCATTCTGACATTCCAGTTAAACAGCACAAAAGTCACTTCTTTTAAGAATAGTTTTGTGCAGTGCACCAAAAGGTCACAACAACAACCAGGTGAATTGGATATCCCTGTTTGCGCAAAAAGGCACAGAGGAAATAGTCAGAGTCTCAAACAATTACAGGCAAAAACATTTGGCTAAACTTGTCATGGCTTATAACAGTGGGTGCACCAGTAGTCCAACACCATGTACGTAAACATGGGCATAAAGTGGTGATTCATAGTTTGTTGCCCCGAGAAACAAACATCAAAGAAACATATCTGGGTTGGTCCCATTTTTGTTCACTCTAGCCACCTACTCCTATGTGTGGATAGCAAATCTAGTCCTGGTCATACCACTGTGTACAGCGTTACCCCTATATTTCCCTTTTCGACCAAGAGACCGGTTGGATGACCAGTCTGTACTACTTAAACCCCCTTTCCTTCCTGTTTGTACCAAGTCCGATGTACACACAGGCGGAGCTATGTGTATGGCTGAGGGGGCTGTGGCCCCCCAAACTTGGTAGCTTTTGTGAAGAATTTTTTTAAGATGTCATAGATTGAGAAAAATAGGGACTTTTACCCCTTCATAAAGCCATATTTTGCCATTGCCCCTCCCAATGATCCTGTGCTAGCTCCGCCACTGGATGTACATACTAAAATCCCCCACCCCCACTTTATTTGTTGTTTGAACCAAGTACTCCCTCCATCCGGAATTACTTGTCATCAAAATGGATGTGCCTAGAACTAAAATACATCTAGATACATCCATTTCAATGACAAGTATTTTCGGACGGAGGGAGTACAAGATTCGACTCCATGAAGTAGTTTTACCTCTAACAATAGAAGAAAAAAATATGTGACGTTGGACCATCCGATCAAGAGGGGCTGAGAGGTAGAAAATGATGCACATGCAGCGACGTAGCGAGCTGGGGAAGTAGAGCTAAGGCGGTTTCGGACGAAGATATACCTGAAGGTCGTTGGGATGTGGATAGGTGGGCGGCAGGAGGCCGGATCCGCCCACAGGCAATGACGAAGGGATCGAAGGACCTCCCGCGCTGGCGCTCGGCCAGAGATAACGGTGCGGCCGGCAGTGGGTCTCCTCCCTGGCTGTCGACGACGGCCTAAACACTGCCCCTCCTCCCCTTCACCGGCGAAGGGGGATACGTCCGGATATGTAACCAGCGGTGAGGATAGAAAGCCAGTGTTTTTTGAAGGGAGAAAGATGGTGTTACTACCCCTATCTTGTTTAAATCTGGAGAGGATGAGAGTGTGTGAATAGAGCAACCCTAGCAAGCAAGCGCGGAGGCTCCGGCCTATATATACGTAGTGAGCAACCCTAGCAAGCAAGCAACCCCTATCTTCGTCAACTCGTACAAGACCGAGAAATTTCATTACTACAACGCCCTCTCCCTCGCGGACTGAGCTCCGGTGCCTTAACTGCACCTGCCTTTGGCTGCATGACAGGAGGGCCAACCACCTGTTGGGCCCACCTGTCATGGACGCAAAGGCAGGAGCAGTAAGTTGAAGCTTTCGCTATCCCTCCCGCACGAGGTGGACGGACATGCAGCAGTGCATTCGATACTGTAGAAGTAGGAGTAATCATTATTGTTCGTCTTCTCGAAGAGGCGAAGAGCCAAGCGCAACCCGAATGTGGCAGTTGTGAACGCTCACGTGGTGCGGTTCCTTGGAGTACTAGCCAGACTCTTGCATGAGACAAAATTGCTATTGTTTAACAATTAAACTCCATTATCCATTGGTTGATACTCATTCTGCATAGGTCCACGCGCTTAGCACCATTTCCTCCTGGGGTCACCAATGTTTATTTGCTAATTAATATCATTGTATGCAATGAACTAGCCATTGCAAGTCATTAGAAGCATGCCTAAGTTACTCCCACTATGGCTAGCCTAAGATGACTTAAACACCTAGACGGAGGGAATAGTATAGCCTTGTAAACCGGAAAGGAGTATTTGCCTTTCTAGAGATTTCAACAAGTGGCTAGACTACACCGTGTGCAGTACTCCCTCCCTTCCGGTTTATAGGGCTCAAATCTCAAATCTCATGAACCAAGGCATTTTGCGATTGGAGGAATGTATCTCGTACTTTACAAAACTACCCTAATTAAACTCATGCATTAATTACGTAGTTCTCTTGTTTTCCTCTCCGCCTTGGTCGCGGTGCACAATATTGAGCACTCCTATATGACTAGCCGCTCTATCTACATGCGGGACATTTCAAAGCATCCGGGCCCGCGTGCCGTCCACCAAATCACAGCGAGGTACTACAGTCGAGACTCACCTGTAACCCCGGTGTGGCCGTCATGACCCGTCGTATCACAAAACCCACACCTTTACCAGCAGTGGTAAGGTGGCCTCCAAGCTGGACTGGACGAAGCAACCATCATTTCACTAGAACGCTCGTTCAAGCCCTTTCTTCCCTTTCTTGAAGAAAACCTCACTCCAGGCTACTCACTTCTGCCATTTTTCTTCTGTACCGACGAAGGAAAGGTGGGCGAATCAGTTATGCTGCTATATTTTCATTCCAAGAATCTTCTTTTTGCGAAGCACCGACCGATTCTCACATCCTGTTCTTTTCTCGTTTTCATTGCGATTGTGGTTTCCTTTCGATTGCTTTTTGTTTACCAGTTCATTGATGGATCCTGGAGCACTAGGCAAAGAGTTGCCGGCGGATAACCCACTAGAGACAGCGATCTCCAGGAAGCGAGCATCGACCAACGAGTTGACCATGTTGGCAGGCCAACCCATGGAGACGAAGAACTCCAAGAAACAAGCATTGGCCAAAGAGTTGAGGACGTTGGCAGACGAACTCCTCAAAGGAAGTTGGAAGAACGGCAAGGGCCCCACCGTGCCTACCCCAGGAACTCTGATTGCCACCTATGTGAGGCTCAAGACCGAGTTTGAGGAGATAGTCGCCGTTGAGAAGCAGTATTCCCCTGGCAAGGTGATGGCCCCCATCGAGGACGAGGAGATGGCCCCCGGAGGGATGAGATCCCCCGGTGAGCTGCACAAGGTAAAAAATAATGGCTTATTACCATAGTTGTGGTTTTTGATTATTTGCAATGTGCTTGCTAATATGTTAGGGTTGTGCAGGTGCCGGTGGACGTCCTTGATGATTCCAATGTCGTGGCCCGTCCTGTTGGCATCGCCCTGCCGCTGTCCATCCTGTGGAAATCGCCCCAGAGATCGATTCCGATGTCGCGGTCAGTCCTGCGGACATCGCCCCAGAAATCGATTCCCATGCCGCTGTTCGTGCTGTGGTCATTGCCCAAGAGATCGATGACCAGAAATAGTTGGTCGGGCTAATCCTTCAGGGTAGTTTGCATTGCCCTGTGTTTAATTACCAGAATGATGCGTGTTATCAAACCATCTTAGGGCTAGTGCACTGTCTTGTGTGGGCGGATCTTGCTACTTTTGTTTGATAGTGAATCGTGCGATGAATCATGTGAACCCTCTCTGAGTTATGGAAACAGATGTATCCTCACCAGCTTTTGATGTAATATATGGCATGATTAGATGTAAGTTTGAACTGTTTATCATATCAGCAGGGCTTGTTTGATGATTCTTTGTGTTAGTAGGCTAGCTACTGTGCGAGCTATAGTACTTGCAAAACACTCACCAAAGAGAAACGTTGGGGCTGATGAGCTTGTGGTACGCTTATACTTATCCCTCGTCGATCGACCAATAGCCCTAGCTCCTAAAATTGTAGGCTTAGCGATCGATGACCTAGGCGGGCTAGTTTGTCCTAGTGGGTTTCAGTGATATGACGTGCAACACAAAATCATAGCAGTGCAGAGACGTACTCCCTCCGTTCCAAAATAGATGACCTAGGCGGGCTAGTTTGCCCTAGAGGGATTCAGTGATATGGCGTGGTACAGTGTTGTCCAGTCTTCGTGTGTGGTAGCAATATTGCGGGTACAGTAAGTTTTCTTGAAGAAGCGGAATTCAACGAAGTCATGATGGTTCCTTCGTCCAAACAACTTACAGTGGGAAAGGTTGGGCCTGCGATACGACCGGGGTAGACCAGGATAATTTTGTGCATGACAGGTGGACCAGGATGGTCGACGTCTCACATGTCGACAAATGAAAGTATTCTTTCCGATATAGAGGAAGAGCAACGAGTATTCATTGTTTATTTTTTATGAAAGCTATTGTCTCCACTGTTACGACGGAGGAGTGTGAAACACGGCAGCCCAGTGAACTTGGCATGTGCACCACTCCCTCCTTCCTCATGTAATGCCCAGGTTACAGCTTTTTCTCACTTTCTCTCTATCTATTTCCTCTCAAATGTTTTTTACCTTTCTTTTTTTAAGACACAATTGTTTTTATGCCTTTTTTTAGAATTATTTTTTATACCTAGGAGCACGTGTAGAGACGGGCTCTTGCAGAGCCCACTCCTTGACTTTGTCAATGCCTCTCTCTCCTCCACATAAGGAGTACTACTACTTGCTATGCATGCATGCGGCGGGCAGCTGGCGTCTTGAGGGGCCAGGGCGGTGAGAGCGGGCTCCGGAAGCGGTCCGGACTCTAGCATAATTTTGGTTTTTATAGTATTTCTTTCTCCATTGACAGGTAGGCCCGCGTAGATAGATAAAGAACACGAGCTGATGAGGCGCATGCGGACTGTTTGACTGGTCAACCAGACAAATACGGAGCTATACACTGAGCCAGTGACCGTATAATCACCATATCTCGTATACAATGATCAAAGTGAGCTATCAAGACAAGTTCGATGACCGCCAATGCATTTTACTCGGTAATAAATGACCAGGATTGAAGGGGAATCCAAATTTGCTTCATCTTCTGTCCTTGAGCTCTTGACAAACCAATGCACTATAAGGTTGTCCGGCCACTCCACGCCAGAGCTCTCACCAAGCGTCGTTCATGCCACCGCGCCACACACTAACCGGTAAGGCAGCGATGGCATCCCGCCGCACCAAGTTCCTCGCCGCCCACGACCGCACACAAAATGGTAGGGAAGCAATGGCATCCCTCCATGCCGAGTACATCGCCGTTCGCGACCTCACAACTATGTGGGAGGAATTTGAAGATGCCAAGGCCGAATGGGCGGTAGAGCAAGAGGCGGTCAAAGCCACACAAAGGGAGTGGAAAAGTCAGAAAGCACTCAAGAAAAGAGAGGCCCGCCGCCACAAGAAAGAAAAGGATGCACGCGCTGCTGTGGAGAGGTCGGCGGAGATCCAAGCACGGTGGGGTGTCACCGACAAAGCCGGGAAGGAGAACGACAGCGTTTGGCCAGCATGTGAGAAGTAGTAGTACTAGTAGTTAGTGTGTGTGTGTGTCTGAGTACGAGCATGTACCAGTACTACTAGTTACTACTGTAGTTTTTAGAGCAAATTACCAGTAGATTAGCCTAGACTAAATGGAAAAATTCCTATCCTAAGCATCAAATGGCATCTCTTTCTCTATAGGAATTGAGATGCATGCCATCTCACTTCCTATGATTTTCATATTCCTATCCTATGAACGAAAGGAGGCCTCTGTTGGAGTAACTACTGTAGCTAGCAGTACTGCTGGTATAGTAGTTTTCTTCAAGAAGCGGAATTCAACGAAGTCATGATGGTTCCTTCGTCCAAGCAACTTCAAAGTGGGAAGTGGGCCTGTGATTTGACGGCTCATTAGTCATTGTTAATGCGGCGCGACAACCTGTGTGACTCCCTTGGAGTTCTGCGTGCATGGCAAGTGGACCAGGATGGTCGACGTCCCACATGTTGGCGAACGGAAGTATTCTTTCCGATATCGAGGAGCAAGGAAACCGCGTGGTATAGTATCACTGCTAATTGGTTCGCAAAAAAATAGTATCACTGCCTATTTATAATTATTTTTTATTTCTGATGAATGCTAGCGTTTCAACTCTTACGACGAAGGGTGCCAAACACGGCACGTGTTGGATGTCCCACACGTCAGCGAAAGGAGTGGGACATGAACAGCATGGTAGAGCCCAGCGTAAAAAACAGCATGGTAGAGCGTCTCCACTTCTTCCACTTCTGGGTCGGAGACCACACGTAGTAGTACTTAGTGGTATGAACGATACAAAGTGCAACCTGGAGACAAAGACACGTCTAGTTGGAAGGTCTCGAGGCATACACGTAAACAAATATAAAAGTTAATGTGTGCCTCCAACTAATATAGTAGTAGTAGAGTACTTAGGCACGTACTCCATAACATCACCGTGCATTGCACGTACAACATTTAGTGGTAGTACGTAGTAAGAGACAAATGTCGCCCAAGAGTTCCCTTCTCGACCTACTTTTGGGTGTTTGGTAGAGTGTATGGAGGGTGCATGAGTCCACACTAGTTTAGCACAAATACACTAGAAGCATGCATGAAGAGAGCATGCATGAAGATAGCATGCATGAAGAGGGGTGTTGAGTTGAGCATGCATGAAGAGGGAACAACTATGCTGAGACGAGAACGCAACCAAACACACCCTATATGCCACGCATGTTCATACCATTTGTGCCTTTCTACTTCACTTACTGCGCTACATTACTCAGGTTCGTACGTCCACTCCTGGGTACATGTTCGTCTCGTAGTTCCAGTCCCACGTGTTCTTCATATAGATGGAATGATCCTTGCATAACACGTGCACCTTGATGCTAGATGTCTCGTGTGTTGGCAAAAGGATGAACAAAGCTCACGTAAAAAAATAGAGTGGAAGAACATAGATTCCGGACGACCGAGAAGGAGTAAGGAACCTCGTGGTGGAGCGTCTGCACTCATAATATTCAATATTATTCAGCGATATAAAATTAACCAATCATCTCCATAGTGGACTGGAAGAGTACGAAACACGGCAGCCCAGTGTAGTATCATACTAGTACATGGCTAACCCACGCTATCACCATATTTCTTGGCTTCCGTGCGACACCTATCTCTAGAAATCCAGCAGCCTGTATCGCTTCTCCCTCCTCGTCTCTATCAAAGTGCGGTGGGCTGGCGTTTCTGCCGTCTATTGAGGTCGGTTAACTATCACATGTTAGCGACATGCCAAGAGCATTCTAAAAAAATTCCTTTCACGTTCCGTTTTCAAAAACAAAAAAAATCCTTTCACGTACGAATTTGCATGTATGCTTTGAGCAACTTGCATGTCCTATACTGCTCCTGTTTGATACTCTAACTTAGCTAGAGGTTAGACTAACTCATGACTAACCCTGAACTAACTGTAGCCAAAGAGGTGTTTGGGTGACAGGGTTAGATTGACAATAAATGCACTTCATGGAGAGAGAAAAGTGATTTTTCAGTGGTCCCAATGAGAACTATCTCTAGTTAGCACCTCTTGGGTGGGATAGTTTTTTTGGTCGGTTCGGTGCAACTTGCTCCAATTTAAACCATCATGCTTGGATAGTTTAGGGCTATTTGAGCCCCAACTAGCTCAAACTAACTCTAACCCATGGATCCAAACAGGGCCTATGGCCAGTCTCGACGCGGAGCAGTCGCGTGCACCGGGAAGCAGCGCTCTCTCGACCGTCGCGCCACTTCAAAGTCGGCGCCAGTGAGAGGTCGCCTCTGCTCTGGCTGGGCATTAATGCAGCACTGACGCTCCAGGGGGACGCTGACCATTTCACGCGGGAAGCGCGCGCTGGCAAGGGAGTATAGGTTTTGAACCGTTTCAGGTGTAGTACTGGTAGTTTGCAAAACTACTCAATTATTGCACTCAGTTTCCTAAGAAATTGTGGTAAAAAACCATTACTCCACAGCCCGCTTCCCTTCCCCTTCCTCTTCCACCGCCCGCGCACGTCCGCGGGAAGCGACCGGTCAACCCTTATATAGGAGTGCTAGCACAAAAGATGCATGCATAACCACTAAAATTTCCATATTAAAGCGCCGCTCCGGCGGGAGTATGGCGTATGTTGTTACCTTCGGTCGTCCCATGGCTACCGGGCGACGGCGACTAGAGAAGAGGCGGCGGGAGGGGAATGAATGTAGCTACTGTTTGGGTTCGCCTTCCGGCTTAAATAAATGTGCAGCATCACGTGTACCCGCGGGTGCACAAATTGTAACATACGCGTCTGCTTAAGTGGGCGTCACGTAACTGGTGTGTGTGTGAGAGAGATTCTGAGAGACAGAGTGCGTGTGTGCGACTCTACTCTTCAGACATGTACTCAACCTTTTACATCAGGATATAAGTATAATGGTATTTACTTTAGCTAGTGATTTACATGGCCATGTTAACGTGGTTGTGTCAAAAAAATGTCACTTCCTGCTCGTGATTTGCGTTATATAATTACAAGCAAGATTCTCGTGCATTGCACGGAACATCAATATGCATTTTTTTACAAAACACCTGTTGTGATTGACCCATGCAGGAGTAATCCCATGTGTAAAAACTAGTGATATCTCAAGAATTTTATCGGAAAACTGGTATCTCGAGAATGTCATCAAAAAAATGAAAGATGAGAGATAAGGCGAGGAGGAGTGGAGCGTAGTGGTGACTGGTGGTCGGAATGGGTGGAGGCATGGGGATGGACGGCGCCGGCAGGCGGCAGCGGCCACCATGCATGCTAGATTGTTCCAAAGACTTATTCCTTTTTTAATTGTTGAGCAATGAGGTTGCGAGAGATAATGATGTGGATAGAGGTGCCAGTATCTTTTGTAAAATTATTACAGTTTGCTTTCTATCCTCAGATATAGATCATACGGTCTGTATTACAAGATGGCGGGCACACCATCACCACCAACTCGTTTTTTATAAGGGTACAGATGATAAGTTTGCTGACTACTAAAGTAAAGTGGAATTTGTCCATGTTATGCAAGTAAATAAAGGTGATTGTTTATCATACGGGTAAGGTTGGATGAAGGGTGGTAGGAACAAATGCTCCGCCTAGAGCATGTGTGTGTGAGATGGAGTCTTAGTGTGTGTGTGAGAGAGAGAGAGGAGAGAGAGAGATGGAGTCTTAGTTTGTGTGTGAGAGAGAGAGGGAGAGAGATGGAGTCTTAGTGTGTGGGGGGGGGGTGTGCGTGCTTGCGTGTGTGTGTGTGTGTCGCGGGGTCCTCTGTGGCGGATGTAATTTAAGTGTGCATGGCTTTCATCATAGAGAGGTGATGTGTAAGGCAGAGGTCACCAACGATGGGGTGCGAGAGAGAAAATTCCCGTAGAGAGGGGAGAGAAGGTGTGTGCGCGTGAGAGGAGTCGACTTCGAGAGAACGTGTTTGTTCGAGAGACACCGAGGAAGACTACTATATATCGATGGTGCATGTAGGCGGGAATTAAACTAAGGGATGGTCTTATTGGTTTCGAGGATATAAGGGAAGAGTGAGAGGCGGGGGGTAGCTAGAAGGAGATTGTTAAGTGTGAGTGTGTGTGTTTTACCCATCCAGGCGGAAGTTATGTGCACAAAAGAGGAGAATGATTCGATGTGGCGTCAGGATTGAGGGTAATTAACTACGTATGGAGACATAGAGACCTTGAACGTGCATGTGTGAGAGGTATACATGTATACGTTGGATGTGTGTGTGTGCGCGCGCGCATGATCGAGATAAAAGAAAGAAGACATAAGTCATAAGATCAACGACATGGGAGAGACAGATCGGTATGACAATATGCATGCATGTGAGAATGCATGGAAGAAGTCCTGACAATTGAGCATGTGTTTTTGTCTTTAAGAGATAGTGGCGTGGGCTGGAGCATGCATCTATGGCGAGTAGAGGGAGTGAGGCGCAACGATTGTGCAAAAGAGACCAACCTATAAACGCATATGTATGGAGAGACATATATAGTGTGGGTGATAGGAAGCAAGACTCCGTGCGAGAAAGAAATGTTGACGGAGAAACTACAGATAGATACAGAGATGGAGATGCTAGCTAGAGGGACATCCGCTAGTTTGGGTGTTGGAGATGACCGTCGGGTGGTTCAAAGGGTGAAGTTATAGATGTGTGTGAGAGGGCACTTGACTGCCTGTAGAGAGAAACATATGTAGTGTGTGTGATAGGAATCAAGAGTGAGGGCGAGAAAGAAGGTTGATGGAGAAACAGATAAATAGAAAGATAAAGATGCTAGCTAGTGTGCGTTAGAGATAGGAGTCGAGTGGATCAGAAGGCTGGGTTATGTGTGTGTGTGAGAGAGAGATAGAGAGAGGGTGCGTGTGAGTCACATACAAACAGATATCGAAGAGAAATGAGATCCAGATAGACGGAGTTTTGTGTCTGCGAGAGAGAAAGATATTTCACAACGAGAGTGATAGCTAGAGATACATACGAGGGAACGCAAGATATCTCTAGGGAGAGAGGGTGTGTGTGAGCGACATACAAGAGAACAATGGAGAAATATGAGACCCTGGGAGACAGAGTTTGTGTTTGTGTGTGAGAAAGAGATATTGAAGAGGAAGAGTCGTAGGTTCTCATATCTAAGGAGCAAAAGACATCTCTGTATGAGGGGTGTGCGAGTGGCACACATGGGAATAGTAGAGAGAAATGAGACCCCGGGAGACAAAGTTTTGTGTTTGTGTGAGAGAAAGAGATTCCACATGGAGAATCATAGTTAGAGACACATAGCAGGGAGCGAGATATACTTAGAGAGAGATAGAGTGATGAAGGTCGAGGGAGAGAGTACCGTCAGTGTGTTACGAAGATAAAAGATCATTGTCGACATACAGGTAGCACGAGAGATACCTGAGAGACAATGAATGTGTATACGTCCAGAGAGATAGTCCTATATAAGCATGAGTGATAGCTATATGAGACGAATATCTGGATTAAAGGGGATTCAAATATTTAAACTGGAGATCACGACATCGATAATATCATAACGCAAATTGGTGTATCAAACATGCATATTCATTTGAATTTGGGCACACGTGTAATGTTATATAGTTTATCAATATTGGTGATCCATAGATTCTTCAATTACAAACAATGCATGGTTTATATGCAATTAATGTATAAATGGGATTACACTATATGTTGCGTGTGTGAAACACATTATACATGTTTGAGAAGTAAAAAAACCCGCATGAAACACACATTAATTGGAGACAGTTGGCGAGGAATGCATACATTGGATTTCAACATAAAGTGGTTTCAAATATTTGAAAATCCAAATTGATGGATACAACCTTATGAATATGAGATCATGCCATTTGTAAACCATATTTATGTATAAATGGTGTTGTGCTTTTGAAAGTATATATAAAAAATGATGTATATAGAATGTAATTCCAATTGAAAATGGATCCCGCCCGAAAAAAATAGAATACAAACGGAATTCGAATTGAGTTGGCACGGTAAACGTGCACTCTGCAAAATTTGAACGAAGCGGGGAAAGTCGCAGTAACCGCCCGAAACCAAAATCTGCGAGATGGAAATCACTGCTGCCTATCCCTGCCACGCAAAGCCTATATGCTGGATTTCTATAGGTTTCGATAGGGGTAGGTTTGTAATTTCACCCAAACGTGATGTAACCGCCTCTCACCCGGATTCATACACGGTGGGTGCCAAAACACAGTGTGTCCTCAGCCAAAATCAACTCCCTCCCCGATTCATATTCATACACGGTGGGCGCCAAAAACAAACTCTCGTCGGCAAATATTCGGTGTATGCGAGATTACCGTCCTATCCTCGACCGACTAGTGTTGCTGTGATGTAGTAGAAATTTGAAACGGGGGCTAAGTTTGTAAATTTCCTCGCATTTGAGACAAGCGCACCCTGAATATATGGTTCCCCCCTTCCTCTCTACCTCCCTTTTCCCCATTCGTACTCCGTGGGCGCCAAAACACCCTCTCCACCCCACCCTCCTCCGTCCGCCGCCGTCCGCCACCCCATCCACCGCCGTCCTCCTCCACCATGTCGGAGCTGATACCCCGAAGCCGCCGTCCATTACAAGAGATCGACCTCTCTCATCCACGGCTTCGGACCGAGATCCTTGCATCCTGTCCTCTCGCTTCATCCCCGCCGTCGTCCACCTTGCCGGTGCCGCTCCTACGACTGTCTCGTCCACCGCGCCCCGCCACCACCGTCTACCCTCCTAGATCTGCTTCCACGCCGCCGACATCCATCGCTACGACAGCACCATCAAATTCTCAGCAGATGCCTACACGGCGCCGCACCAAAGGCGGTACTCTTTCGTAGCAAGAAAATAGATCGCCACTGCTTTACTCTAATTTCTTGTCTTGGTTGCGAAGTTGCCTTTGTCCGTTTTGCACCTTCAGATCCGCCATGGCACGCTCAACATCATACTCGCAATGCTTATGGTTTTCCCCTTTTATATTCCACACTAGTTAAATCATAGTAGACTAAATTTCAAAATTGGGTGAGTCGATTTTTTAAAGCTCGCCGGAGTTCACCGGTGCGATCGAAGGGGCTCGGGTGGTTGTGGGGCCTCGCCGAACGAAGAAAACTCGACGCGGGTGGGGGTTGGGGTGGGGTGGGGGTGGGCGTGGCGGAGGAACACAGGCGGTGGGGGCCGGTGGTCCGGCCGGCAGCCCGTGCAGTGTTCTGTATGGGAAGAATCAGAGACGAGGAAGAAGAAGGGTTAGGAGACATAGGATCTTCATCCAACCGCCTGAAGGGAAGAAGAAGAGTTGCATTCTTAATGCGCTCTGGTTCATCATGTGTGGGCACTGCGCAACCAACATTTTATTATCCAAAATCTGCTTGCTCTTCTTTACCATGTTCCTCTTTCGTTCTTCTTTAATATGTACTCTCTCCGTTCCTAAATACAAGTCTTTGTATAGATTCCACCATGGACTACATATGGAGCAAAATGAGTGAATCTACACTCTAAAATGTACTTGGATACATCTGTATGTGATCCATAGTGGAAATCTCTACCAAGACTTATATTTTGGAACGGAGGGAGTATGATAGTAGTACAATATGTTCCTTGTACTAAAGATGAGCAGGGACATTTGCAGTGTAGAGGTCTATATGGTCGGTTGTGATGGACACTTTGAGCCTCTTTGATTCATAGGATCTTGTAAACATAGGAATAGGATTTGTAGTGGCCTGCCCACTTGAATCCTATAAGAATAGCAAGGAAATGCGGGGAGCTGTGTCGCATTTGAGAGTTACATTGATATTTACAGTACCGCACCTTCACTTGAAGAGAGATGGTATCCGAAGCCTTTCTAGCCGTACCGGCAATACTAGCACATATATTCCAGCAAGTTCCACTTTGGTGATTTTACTCTGATGCTTAAGGTTTTCCCGTTATATCTACACTATGATCTGTGTAGCTACTTTGTCGCACTAGCAGCAGTCCACTCTTGAAGCTAAACACTGCAATGACTTACAAAATTGGCACCAAGGCATTGAGTGCCATTCTGGATGCAATGAAACTCATACGCTCCCCACCTGTTGATTCTTGTTCAGAATATCATCCTAATGACTATTCTAACCTCGAGGAGTCAAAGGCAGATGGCCTGTCCTATTCACCCATCAAGGTGCCTGTTCTAATTTGGCAATGTTTTATTGATTGCGGGTATCTTGCATATGTTGTCTTGCATTTCTTCTACTTTGTTGCACCGCCATCTGCTTAGTTTACTCATCATATATGTCGAGATGCCATACCCATCCATTATCAATACATATTCCATCTGTCATCATACCATGTTTTTCCACTCAAATGTTGTTCTTGTGCATCAGACATCAAAAAGGAAGAGGGTGATTTCCGAACCTGAAGGAGCACCAGCAAAGTCCTTGAAAAATGTGGTGGTGCCGGAGAAATCAAACAGCACCCCACTTATATTGGTTGTACAACCAGTGGCACAAAACGTAGGACCGACTCCAGCAGACTGTACCCATACTTCACTGGCCACGCCACTAGCCCCACCACATAGGACCTGCACTCCAGCAAAAGGTATACTGATTTCATTTACCATAGCACCAGCTGTACCACAGAAAAATCCCACTCTAGCAAAAAGTACGGCAAGTCCACCGGCCGAAGACCTATCCCAACTGCAGAGACGGCCAGTTCCTGCAGATTGGAACCCCATTCCATTTATTCCCAGTTTAAAAGACAATGCTTTCAATGTTGTTAGGGACTACGTGCATATATTCCCATCATGGGAAGATTATTGTGAAGACAAACACCATTTTCACATCTTCCTGTCCAACTTTCGTGTAAGTGCTATTATTCATGGCTATTATTTTCTTGTTTTCTGCTGATTGAACACATCAATGATTTACATTATATTGTTGTAACTAGGCGAGGGTCAATCTGGATAGTCATGACGAGCAAAGCTTGCTTGTGCTTTTCAAGGAAGCATTGCAGCAGTATCGGTGTTACCTGAGGAAATCACACTTTGATGGCAAGTCTATAAATGAATTTCTGGTGAAGTCTCCTGTGCTAAATTTAGAAGACATTGAATGGAAAAACCTTGTTATGCACTGGTCTTGTTCCGAGGATGAGGTACTGTCTATGAAATCACATCACAATTTGAACTTCTACTTTTCCGCATGTGCGTTACGGATCTTTTTTGCAGGAAATCTGCTCGAAGAAGAATTCCGGTTTGACAAGAACGACAGGATATCGCAAATATGCTGCCCTCTGCTTTGCTCTTGTTAGTACATGTTGTCCTGTATCACTGTACTTGCATACATACCTGGTTCATTATGTGACAGCAGTATGCATGATAGCTTTCTTATCAATTGTTCGCTCCAAATTATCTGATCTGTATGAATGGTTACATTAGTGTAGAATATATCCAATGCCACTGTTTTTTAGCTCTGCATTGTTCTTGTAAGTACATGATGTCCTTTATCAGTGTACTTATAATGACAGGTAGTTGTTCATGTACCATCACTCTGCAGCTTATTTTCCTTTGCCCTCCATTTTCTACACATCAGATCTATATTTACTCTTACCATAAGGTTGGTCCTGAAGAAGTTTAGCTGTGCATTGCTCTTGGCTGGACATTTTACCTGTATCTCTGCACTTAAATTTATAGCTACTTGGTTATGTAGCATCACTCTTCATCTTATCTTAAATATTCTCCATTTTTTCATATATTATCACATCTATATTTACTCTTAACAAAATGTTGAATAAAGGCAATGCTTTTGAAGAAGATTCTGTGGTAAACTTCTTGAATTGCCCCCCCCCCATCAGCATGGACAAGGCCTTTATAGAGCCTGTCTTCACCAATAATGTAAGTTTGTCCATCTCAAGCCTTCAAACTTTGTTGTATATATTTGGTTAGGCATGACTGCAACAGCTGTTTATTTTTGGTGTTTGCATCAAATTGCTTGTTTAAAGTTTATTATATGTAGTTCATAAACAAAAGTTCGTCCTTTCTCAATTTAAGTTTTCAGTTGTACAACCAAGTTCCTTCTTCATACCATGTAAATTAAACTATACAGAGCAAGTGATCTTCTTTTGCACTGCATGTATGCTTGTGTTCTTCATCTGTAATCCAGTGGTGTGGTGAACCTACCCACTACAGCACAATGTCATATTCTGCAATGTCTTAACTATGAAAAATGTCATATCATTCTACAATTATTTAAACCGTCTCTTTATTTGCCAATCTGAAATGGTATAAATTGACAGCACACTAACTATTGATACTTATGAGTTCTTGATCTGTAATCCAGTGGTGTCGTGAAGCTGCCAACTCCTTCACAATGTCATTTCCTGCCATGTCTTGACCTGAACAATACCATATTGTGTTAATGCAAATTTAAACTGTGTCACTTTATTCGTCAGTAAGAAATGTGATGAATTGTCAGCATTGATACTTTTATGTGCAAAACTTGTCATCTGTCTGCTTGTTTATCTTTCAGAGTGAGGAAGATATAAGTGTTGAACAAGCGTAGTCTCATCATCTTGCTCAGCTGCTTGCGCTGCAGCTCCCCAGCAGGGCTAACCTTTCTTGAACTCTATTGAAGTGTTATCAGTTTTGTATATTATTTTGTCGGCGTGTTTATTTGCACTGGTGGCGATCTTTGATGCCCAGTGTATGTAATCTGCTGTCTGCTTGTGCTTTATTATCATAGTGGCGAACTTTCATGCCCAGTGGATGTAATATGCCGTAATTTCTTTATTGTATAGTATAGGTTTTTCCTTATTCACGATGTTGCAGTTATTTTACTGTATATATATTCTATCTTCGCAGTAAACCAACCAAACCGTAAAATTACGGTACATAATCATGCAATCACGATGTAGGTTGGGCCTGAAACATGTCGATCAGCTCACGGCCGGCAGCAGCCCGAAATGAACCCCGGCCCATGATTGTGCGAATCATATCACGGGCTTTTAACAGGCCGAAAAATTGTCTCGGTCCTTGTTTGGCCCAATCAGATATCGGCTGCGAGCAGGCCGGATGCAAACCGGGCCATAGTTAGGCCCAACTATATGACGGGCTTTTAACAGACTGGAATTAATATAGGGCCGAAATGTTAAACAGGCCCTTAACAGGCCAAAACTAATATCAGGCCGAATTACTAAGTGGGCCTTTAGCAAGTGGGCCCAAAAGCATAGTGTCCAGTTGAGGGGCCGAATCTGATATGGGCCATAATTAGGCCCAAAACCTCTTAAAGGGTCGGACCTGATCTGGGCTGTAATTTGGCCCAGAACGTGGTAGGCTTTTAACGGGCCGGATCTCATATGGGCCACTATTAGGCCCGGAGCGTGGCAGGCCATTAATAGACCGTATCAAATATGGGCCGGCATTTGTCCCAAAACATGGCAGCCAGTTAACGGGCTGGCCTACTAAGGTCCTCAAAATCTTGTGGGCCTACAGCTAGGCCGGCCCATTAATGTCGGCGAAATCTCGTGGGCCTTTAGCTGGGCCGGCCCATTATGATCCGCAGGAATTTTGTGGGCCTTTACCTTGGCCGGCCTATTATGGCACACAAAAATCTTGTGGGCCTTTACCTGGGCCGGCCCATTATGGCCCACGAAATCTTGTGGGCCTTTAGCTGGGCCAGCCCATTATGGTCCGCAAAATCTCATGGGTCTTTAGCTGGGCCGGCCCATTATGGTCCGCAAAATCTTGTGGGCCTTTAGTTGGGCCGGCCCATTTAAACTTGTTGGGCCATGCCACGTGTCGACGTATCATAGGCGCCTTCTGTCCAGTGAGTGGATGACATCTGTCCCGACGATGAGCCGACACGTGTTTCCTCTAGCCAATGATGATTTTACACATGGAAAATCCCCATTGGTCGGGGCTATTAATGGGTTATCGGATCCAAAACCCGACCCGATAGCTTAACAGCGTTCCATTATGGTGGATGACACGTGTCGGTCACCCTTGATGAAAGCACTTCTGTGACGCGCGATTTATCGTCATGGAAGTGGACACTTCCGTGATGATAATTTTGGTAATGTCATGGAACACTTCTATGACAGCACAGGTATGACTATCTTGATTCTGTCATAAATTTGTCATGGATGTACATGCATGACAAAAAAAGCGACCTACTATGACAAACACGTATCATCACAAAAGTGTATTTTTTTTGTAGTGTGGATTATCATATGTATCTCATCACTCTAAATTAATATTGTTGGGTTGATACTTACTTTTAATTGGGATTGAGTTGGAGGAACCTTCTCAATGATGTTTCAACTACCATGATAGTTAAATAAAATCTATTCCTTTGTTGTAGGGAAAAATTGGCTTTTCACAAAACTTTAACCATAGAGCTTTCCACCAGCCAAATATGCATGTAGTGATAGCATTAGTCAGTTCTTGCTCTACTGTGTTATTTTGCCAGCATATTCCATGTGCTGGCCCGTTTTCGGGTTGCAACGTATTATGTTGCAGACTTTTCAGACGAGGAGTAAGGTTCGTTAGGTCGTTGCCGTGCAGCTCAGCTATGCCGTTGGAGTTGATGGACTCACTTTATCTTCCCAGCCTTCCGCTGTTATCGTATTAGATGGCCTTAAGCCATATTTATTGTAATAAGTTCTCTTTTGAGACATTCTATGTAATAAGTGTGTGATTGCTACTCCATTATAAATCCTTCGAGTATTGTGTGTGTCAGCATTACCGATCCAGGGATGACACTGAAGCACAGAGACTTGACCATTTGAGGTCGGGTTGCTACAAGATGGTATCAGAGCACACGCTGAGTGTAAGACACGACCACTAAGCTAAAGCCCTAGATCACTACTCTCTTCTCATTTCTGACTCCTCTCCATTTTCTACTCTTTAGGATGGCGGACGCAAGGAACAAGTTTGCACAACCGGATGAAGACGCACCTTTTGGACGACACTTGAAGGAAGTCACTAAGTACCTGAACATTGGAATACCAAGCTTCACCGGGACTTACAATGCCACTTTACTAGAAGAGGAGCGATGGATGATTCAAGTTCAAGTTCCAGGAAGGACATTCGCGCCAGTTACTAAACCCATAGAGTTTTCCTTTGATGCACCAACCTGGAGTCTAGGAAAGAGTATGGCGGCTCACATCACCATGGGACGCATTGGAGAAGTTTACCATAAGGAGCTTAAGGATACTATCTACCAGATTTGTGGACGCCAAGATGAGCAATGGGAGATGATCAGCACCAGGAAGGACAGATCAATCGCAGCTTTCATTCAGGAGTTAAACCAGCACATTCGTCGCCAGGAGAACCAGATGTGCGCAGGCATGATAGATCTGAAGAAGGCGATGACAAGGATCACAGAACTGGAGGAAGAACTCAAGGCTACTCACGAATATTATGAGGAGGAAATCGTCGTACTAGTGTATAAGAATGATGATCTGGAAAGGAAGCTAGGAGTATTCATGGGAGACCCCGCTCCAGGAGGAGAAGAGGATGAACCCAAAGAGATTCATTCTGAGGACTACATCATCATCGACGACACCGACTCGGACCCCGACAATAGCGATGATGACTATGTTGATGAAGCTGGAGCGGACATCATGGAGTCTTCGACCGATCAATATTTCTAGTAGACCACCACATCAGTAGTAGTATTCCACCATGTATATAGTATAGTCCGAGCACTTTCGTAACGATATATAGATAGATTGTATGCCCTTGCTTTATTGATTGAGTGACATGATTGTGTTTGTCTCATGTGCATATGGGTAGTGTTTCTCTCACTAGACCTCATCCTATTCTATTCTCTTCCCTCTAAACCCTCAGATGCCTCCGAGACATGACCCCGGATTTACCTTCCCACCGGAGCTCACTCAGTTGATCCAACAGCAGAATACACTGATGCAGTTGTTAGTTCAGAACCAAGGCAACAACAACAACAACAACAACAACAACAACAACAACAACAACAACAACAACAACCCACCACCACCACTAGTTGACAACTTAGCCCGCTTTCTGAGGTTGCAGCCGCCGGTGTTTTCCAGTAGCACTGAGCCAATAGTGGCAGATGATTGGCTCCGCAGGATTGGAAGGGAGTTAACCACTGTAGGATGTACAGATGCTGAGAAGGTGTGTTTTGCCGCACATCAGTTGGATGGACCAGCAGCCTCATTGTGGGAGAATTACACAGTCACCTACCCTATAGCCACTGTTACATGGGATCAGTTTCAGCAAGCATTCCGCACCGCCCACGTCTCAACGGGAGCTATGAGCATGAAGAAGTGTGAGTTTTGCAACTTGTGCCAAGGGAACCGTACTGTGGGGCACTACGTGGATGAATTTAGTAAGTTGTCTCGCTATGCCCCTGACGATGTGGCCACAGATGCCGCGAAGCAGGAGAAGTTTATGGAAGGGCTGAACGATGAGATGAACATGCAATTGATGGTGGCAACATTTAACAACTACCAGGAGTTGGTAGACAAGGCTCTTATGATTGAAGGGAAGCAGGAGCAAATTGAGAGCCGCAAAAGGAAGTATGGACAAGGAAGGTACAACTTAGGAGCCCAGTAGAAGCCTCGTCTAACCCCGAACTCGAGAGGACTTCTTCATAACCATGGAAGCCATAACCATAACGGAGGAAGTTCGCATAACCACAATGGTTCCAAGAGTGGGACTGGGAACGGAACAAGCAACAAGCAGAACCGCTCCAATCTAGCCACACCCGCCAAGAGAGACCTAAGTCACATTACTTGCTTCAAGTGCGGGGAGACTGGACACTATGCCACGGAGTGCCCTAAAGCGAAGAATGGAAACGGTAATGGGAGCATTGGGAAGAAGCCAAATCCATTCAACAAAGGATAAGTGAACCATGTTAACATGGAGGAGGTTGAAGGGCAGCCAGACGCAGTTATCGGTAAGTTTTTGGTTAAGTCTTTTACCGCCCTTGTTCTTTTTGATACTGGTGCATCACATTCATACATATCAAGGGGATTTGTGGATAAATTTAAACTACCAACCCAAGACCTTAGGACCCCTCTTTTAGTAAGTTCACCTAGAGCAGAGTATATGGCTAGCCGATGGTGCGACCGGATACCCTTAACCATTGGTAGCCATGTTTTCCCATCAGACCTGATAATTTTGGAGTCACAAGGATTGGATGTGATATTAGGCATGGACTGGATGTCAAAGTATGGAGGAAGAATTGACTGTGCTAGTAAGTCGATTTATCTCACCACCTCGGAGGGAAAAAGGATCAAGTATGTATCTAGGCATGCGCCTAGGAGGAGCCAAGTAAATACCCTCACGGGAGTTGTTCAGGAGGAAGTGCCTATAGTGAAGGATTACCCAGATGTTTTTCCAGAGGAGTTACCAGGCATGCCACCGGTTCGAGACATCGAGTTTTTGATAGAGCTATTGCCAGGTACAGGGCCAATATCAAAGAGACCCTACCGGATGCCCGCAAATGATCTGGAGGAGATTAAGAAGCAGATGAAGGAGTTATTGGAGAAAGGTTACATCCGACGGAGTTCATCACCATGGGGAGCCCCGATGCTTTTGGTTGAGAATAAGGATAAGTCTCTAAGGATGGTTGTTGATTATCATGCATTGAATGAGGTGACGATCAAGAACAAATACCCACTGCCGATGATCAATGATTTGTTTGACCAGTTGCAAGGAGCTAAGGTGTTTTTGAAGATCGATCTGCGATCAGGATATCACCAGCTGAAGATTCGGGAGAAGGATATACCTAAAACCGCATTTACCACAAGGTACGGGTTATATGAGTATACGGTCATGTCATTTGGACTAACTAACGCCCCTGCCTATTTCATGAGCATGATGAACAAGGTGTTCATGGAATATTTGGATAAGTTTGTTGTGGTGTTCATTGATGATATAATGGTATACTCGAAGAATAAAGAGGAGCACAAGGAGCATTTGCGTTTAGTTCTCGAGAAACTCAGGGAACATCAGTTGTATGCCAAGTTCAGCAAATGTGAGTTTTGGTTGAAAGAAGTTGGATTCCTTGGACATGTTATATCAGGAGAAGGTATAGTAGTGGACCCCACCAAGGTTCAGTCAGTCACTGAATGGTTGGCACCCACTTTAGTTAGCGAGATCCGCAGTTTTCTTGGACTCGCAGGATACTACCGGAGATTCATTGAGAATTTGTTCCAAGATTACGAAGCCAATGACAGAGCTATTGAAGAAGGATACCAAATTTAAATGGACGGAAGAATGTGAAGAGAGTTTTCAAGAGTTAAAGAAACGTCTGACTACAACCCCAGTACTGATTCCGTCGGATATACGCAAGGATTCCCAAGTGTATTGCGATGCCTCTCGCTTAGGACTTGGAGGAGTACTGATGCAGGACGGAAGAGTTGTTTCGTATGCCTAGTGACAACTGAAACCGCATGAGTTAAATTATGCCACGCATGATTTGGAGTTGGCTGCCGTAGTGCATGCATTGAAGACTTGGAGACATTACCTTATTGGAAACCATTGCGATGTGTACACTGACCATAAGAGCTTGAAGTATATTTTCACATAGAAGGAGTTGAACCTTAGGTAGAGGAGATGGTTGGAGCTTATAAAGGATTATGACATGAAGCTTCACTACCATCCAGGCAAGGCCAACGTCGTAGCAGACGCTTTGAGCTAGAAGAGTTATGCCAACACACTCATAAGTGCAGGATTGCCAAAGGAGTTGGCAGAGGATCTCAGGGAACTTCGATTGGAGATTCTCCCTAGAGGTTTTGTTGCAACAATGGAAGTTCAGTCTACATTGTTAGGAAAGATTCGAGAAGCTCAGAAGGATGAAAAAGAGATCGCCGAGATAAAAGAGAGAATGAGCAAAGGAAAGGCCAAAGGTTTTCGTGAGGATGAACACGACACCTTGTGGTTTGAGGACCGTGTTTATGTGCCCAATAACACAGAGATCAGGAAGTTAATACTTCAGGAGGCTCATGACTCACCATACTCGATACACCCCGAAAACACCAAGATGTATGTGGATTTAAAGGAGCATTGCTGGTGGACTGGTATGAAGAAGGACATTGACGAGTTTGTAGCCGTATGTGATGTATGTCAGAGAGTGAAGGTAGAACATCAAAAGCCAGCCGGATTGTTACAGCCTATGCCGATACCCGAATGGAAGTGGGATAAGCTTGGCATGGATTTCATCACCGGATTGCCCAGGACCAAATCAGGATATGATTCTATATGGGTAGTAGTTGATCGCTTGACCAAAGTAGCTCACTTTATCCCAGTGAAAACCACCTATACAAGTGCCAAGTTGGCCAAGATATACATGACCAGGATTGTTTGTTTGCATGGAGTTCCAAGGACCATTGTATCAGATAGAGGAACCCAGTTTACCTCAAAGTTTTGGAATCAGTTGCATGAAACTTTGGGAACCAGACTGGAGTTCAGTACAGCTTTTCACCCGCAAACAAATGGATAGACCGAGAGAGTCAACCAGATTCTGGAGGATATGTTGAGAGCTTGTGCACTAGATTATGGATCTAGTTGGGATGACAACTTGCCCTACGTAGATTTCTCATACAACAACAATTACCAGGCCAGTTTGAAGATGGCACCTTTCGAAGCCTTGTACGAAAGGAGGTGCGGGACACCATTGTTGTGGGATGAAGTTGGAGATCGTCAGTTGTTTGGACCAGATTTGATTAAGGAATCAGAAGAGAAGGTTAAATTGATTAGAGATAGACTGAAGGTAGCTCAGTCCCGACAGAAGAGTTATGCAGATTCAAAACGCAAGGAGGTAGTCTATGAAATCGGAGACAGAGTGTATCTTCGAGTATCACCACTCCGAGGAGTTAAGCGCTTTGGAGTTAAGGGAAAGTTAGCGCCATGTTTTGTGGGACCATACAGAGTTTTGGAACGTATGGGAGAAGTTGCTTATAAGTTGGAATTACCCGAAGGATTGTCAGGAGTTCACGATGTGTTCCATGTTTCTCAGTTGAAGAAGTGCCACACAGAGATGGCTGACATTCCTCTGAGAGATACAGTACCACTAGAAGCGATTCAGTTGGATAATGATTTGACTTATGAGGAGAAACCAGTCAAGATTCTCGAGTTTGCCAGTCGGGTTACCCGCAGCAAGGTTATTAAGTTTTGCAAAGTTCAGTGGAGCCACCATACCAAGGACGAAGCCACCTGGGAACGAGAGGATGATCTTCGCAAAGACCACCCACACCTATTTTCTAGCCAATCCGAATCTCGAGGGCAAGATTCATCTTAAGGGGGGTAGGATTGTAACATCCCAAATTTTTAATTTGGAATGCTATACATTAGGTCATCATTGCATATCATATTTTATTGCATTTTGGCCCGATCCTCGAAATCCTAAGCAACTCAAGGACCCTCGGAGAGAGAGTTGGGTATTTCACTGTTTTCATATTTGAATTTTATCAAATATTGAAACGAGGATTTTTGGTTTTAATTATTTTTCTCTCCAAAAATATTTCATGTTAAAATATATGAGAGGAGATAATATGACTTCTCCAAAAGAAAGAAATATTGGAGGAAAAATATTAAAATCAAATATTTGCTTTTATTCAGATTTTATTGCAATTTTATTTGCATTGGAAAAATTGCACGTTTTCAAAATTGCATTTTAGGGCCAAGAAAATGTTCATCTTGTTCTAAATATTTTATTTAGACGGTGAAAATTTGTTTTGGCATTTTTAGATTTTTATTTATTTTTCTAGGATTTATTTTCATCGGAACATTTTTTTAGAGAGAAGCCCGTCGTACCGAACTGGGCCGAGGCCCAGTTGGCCCAGCCGCCGCCGCACCGCCGTCTCCCTCGCGGAGACCGCGACCAGCACGTCGCCGCCCGCCGAGGCAGAGCCGGCCACGCCTCCCTGCCCCCTCCCGCAAGCCACCTCCCCTCCTTTAAAAGCCGACCCGGGGCCCCCTAGAGCCCCAAGCCGCCGCCGCCCTGCGCCGCCGCTTGCCGCCGCTGCCGCCGCCGCCGCTGAGCCACTCCGCGCCACCCTACGCCACCCCGCGCCACCCTACCGTTACCCGCACCGCCGCTCCGCTCACCGGAAGCCACCGGAGCCGCGCCGGAGTTCGAATCTCGTCGTCCGGTTTTTTTCGATTTAGGTAAAACCGTCGGGTTTTTAAAAAACCCTAGTTTCGGTTTTTTTAGAACGGTTCGCCGGTTTTCTCGGTTTAGTTACTTAGCGGACGTAAGTCCGTACGTTCATTTTAATGAACGGTGTTCACTCATTAGCCACAGACAGCGAAATTTCGTTCATTAGCCTGTTCGTCAGTTTTTTCTTTTTTTGGATTTTCCGCGATTATTTTCGATCATGATTTCTGATCCGATTTTTGTTTTAGTTTATCTTTTCGCTCGTTTATCGGTATCAGGCAATTCAAGCGCCTAGATCTTTGTCTCGAAGCCCACTTTCCGTTTAACCAACTTGAACAAGATTTTGATACAGTAACATTCAACTTTAGTCCTGATTAGTAATTGGATCTTGTTTCTTTCGCAGTTTGAGTTTCGTTGCTCCGTTCGATTTGATTCTTTTTGCAAACCAGAGTTCTTAAATTGAACTTTCTGGTTAGATCTTATTATTCGTGTTTTACCTGTGCGTCTTTGCTTGATTGCTTATGTATGCTATTGTTTGTTTGCGATAGAACACTCGGAGTGCGAAGCGTGCTACTACGAGTCTCTAGGTTTTGCGGATCATCAGCAAGGCAAGTAACACTTTGATCATACCCCTTTATCACCTAGTTTTTATGCATTAGTTTCAACCCTCAAACATTGCATGGTTAGGACTTGATAACATGTGGGATTGGGAAGTAGTTGATGAGGTAGAACCTATTGCCCTGTTATTATCAAACCCTTGGGAGTTACTTCTACGTATTGCTTATATTGCCATGCTATGCTCATAGACGTGGTTTGGGTGAGTGAATCCATGACAGATGTGAGATTGTTAATTAATGGTTCAACTTAAGGTGGCAACTTTAATACACATCTTGGTGGATTGCTTGTCGGGCACCTAGAGAATCCAGTGTTGTCCTAGGATATCCCGGAGTACCCATGTGATAATGCTAAGGTCCGCCACCTAGGCTCAAAGGGAACTAAGATATTTCATGCTAGAAACTTCCGTGTGCAGCACAAGCTATTATGGGCTCTAGCATAGTTGAGTAAGTTGCATGACCTCTTCCAGTGGTAGGCTAGCAGATGTAGAGGGATGTAGGTTGGTACTGTCTACCCAGGGTTAGAGCTAATGCTTCTGAAAGGCTGTGTCTCGGTCATCCATGTCTCAAACACCAGGTAGTGCAAGAAATCCAACGGAGGAGATCAAGTCTTCTGGGGAAAAGTGCGCAAACCTCTGCAGAGTGTACAAACTAATCATGGTTAGTCGTGTCCCCGGTTATGGACATCTTGAGTATCTAGTACTTGGATTATCATATGTATCTCATCACTCTAAATTAAAAATGTTGGGTTGATAATTACTTTTAATTGGGATTGAGTTGGAGGAACCTTCTCAGTGATGTTTCAATTACCATGATAGTTAAATAAAATCTATTCCTTTGTTGTAGGGAAAAATTGCCTTTTCGCAAAACTTTAACCGTAGAGCTTTCCACTAGCCAAATATGCATGTAGTGATAGCATTAGTCAGTTCTTGCTCTACTGTGTTATTTTGCTAGCATATTCCATGTGTTGGCCTGTTTTCAGGCTGCAATGTATTATGTTGCGGACTTTTCAGACGAGGAGTAAGGTTCATTAGGTCGTTGCCGTTGTAGCTCAGCTATGCTGTTGGAGTTGATGGACTCACTTTATCTTCCAAGCCTTCCGATGTTATCGTATTAGATGGCCTTAAGCCATATTTATTGTAATAAGTTCTCTTTTGCGACATTCTGTGTAATAAGTGTGTGATTGCTACTCTGTTATAAATCCTTCGAGTACTGTGTGTGTGTGTGTCAGCATTACCGATCCAGGGATGACACTGAAGCACAGAGACTTGACCGTTTGAGGTCGGGTCGCTACAGGTTAGCCATGGAAAGTGAAAGTATGGTGGAAAAAGGAATAAACTTTATTTTCTATTTGGGAACCGCCTATGATATATTTAGCATGGAAAGTGTTGGGAACTCTAAGTCGTTTTCGTTGGTGGGATGGATACACCTCCCAAAATGTTTTTATCTCTAAGTTTTTCGCTTTGAGCTCTAGCACCTCTACAAATCCCTACTTCCCTCTGCGAAGGGCCTTTCTTTTACTTTATGCAATTTTTATTTTGAATTTGAGTCTCCATCTTCTCTTATAAAAGCACCAACTAGGAGGAAATATGATCGTACTTGAGTATTGGATGTAGCTAATATGCGAGTTTGTTTCATGAATGGATCAATGGTTGAGTATGAGGGGCTAGGGATAGCTTATTTTAGCGTTGATATTTTGAAATACATGGTTGCTTCTTGATATGTGTCGGTGTCAAAGCTGGTGGATCTCGGGTAGGGGGTCCCGAACTGTGCGTCTAAGGCGGATGGTAACAGGAGGCAGGGGACATGATGTTTTACCGAGGTTCAGGCCCTCTTGATGGAGGTAAAACCCTAAGTCTTGCTTGATTATTCTTGATAATATGAGTAGTACAAGAGTTGATCTACCACGAGATCGGAGAGGCTAAACCCTAGAAGCTAGCCTATGCTATGATTGTATGTTGTCCTACGAACTAAAACCCTCCAGTTTATATAGACACCGGAGGGGGCTAGGGTTACACAAGGTCGGTTACAAAGGAGGAGATATACATATCCGTATTGCCTAGCTTGCCTTCTACGCCAAGTAGAGTCCCATCCGGACACGGGATGAAGTCTTCAATCTTGTATCTTCATAATCCAACAGTCCGGACAAAGGATATAATCCGGCTGTCCGGATACCCCCTAATCCAGGACTCCCTCGGTAGCCCCCGAACCAGGCTTCAATGATGATGAGTCCGGCGCGCAGTGTTGTCTTCGGCATTGCAAGGCGGGTTCTTCTCCAAATTTTGAATGTTTGTTAAGCAGTGTCCGGTCCCATAAATGTTGAACCTCTTGGCTTCCGCGCCCAATAACGGCTATCTCCCACGCGTCGAATGAATGCGAGGCGCCAGGGCGTTTTTACATTCGCCCCCCTAGCCAGATAAATAAATTGTCTATTAAAGGGATGGGGATTCTTAGATCCAATCCATACCATCCTCCCCCAGCGAGAATCCATTGGAGCGTGCTTCGGAAAAATCCACTCCAGCATGGCCGACCTCCGCAGCTCCTCCTCCCGCACCCGTAGCCCTAGATGATTGGGAGAGGTGTTCAGTCCCACACAGTCAATTAGTCGAACTGTAGACCAAGGGATTTCTCCCTCTGGCGTATATGGTGCCCGTCCGAGCCGGGCTCGCCACCTATAATGGCGGGGAGCAACCGGAGAGCTTCCCAAGCCCCTCTATGGGGAGCGGGTATGCCTTGTCCCTTATTTATTGAGGGGACTCGTATTTCCGATTCATCCGTTCCTCTGCGGGCTCCTGGAGTTTTACGGCCTCCAACTGCATAATTTCATGCCTGCTTCCATTTTACACATCGCCGGCTATGTTTCCCTCTGTGAGTTATTCCTGGGCTGCGAGGCTCATTTCGAGTTGTGGAAAAGGTTATTTTGCCTCGTCCCTCGCACATAGAAGGGGTCACTTTATCAAGTGGGCGGAGCCGAAATATGGCGCATCACCGAAACCGGATACCTGTCCGGTACTCCGAAGAAGATGTCCGAAGACTGGCCTTCGGAATGGTTTTATATGGAGGACATCCCCCTTCCGGATCCTATTCGGCGGGGTCTTCCTGAGTTCAGCAATGCTCCTCTGAAGAAACGCCGAAGTTGGCGCCCACAGAGCCCCCAGGAGGAAGACAACGGAGAAGTCCTTTACCCGATGAACCGGATTAAAGCGCTGGACCAATCGGGATTGATAATAACTGAGGTCATGTCAATATGCATAATGCGGGGAGTGCAACCACTTCAATATCGAGGGCACCCCTTGTGGTGTTTTAACGGGGAAGATGACGCCACCCGTTGCGGGCGTAAGGGTCCGGACAACGCCGCCGCTTTAGCAAAAATTCTGTCTAAATTGTTCAAGGGAGAGGAAAAGGAGTTCATCCGCATCAAGCCACGGGATGGATTCTCCATGTACAACCCCCAAGCTGGGTGAGTTATATCTCCTTACTCCCGTTCTTCCTGCATTCTTTGTCGTAGGTACTCACCTAGCCATTTTGCGGCAGGAACTACGAAAAGCCATAAGGGAGGTCAGGAGCCCATCTCCACAACCAGAGGACCCTGACCGGGCTCTCGATGCCAGACTCGAAGAATATCCGGTCATATTCGTGGAGCTGATAGACCGGTAGTTCTATCAATTAAGCTATGATGACGCCATGGTGGCCATTACGGCCGACTATCCCAGACTGCTTCCTGCGTCGCATGTAAGAAAAACCAAAAATATCAACTCCAAAAACTAGGATCCCCTTTTAGACACTTCACCTACCATATACATATGGTGTTTTTACAGGGAAGGCATTCGGGATGCCATGCCGAACCCGCAGCAACTCGCCAACAAGAGGCACCGAGGCCGGGCAGGCCAAAAAGGAAGGCAGTTAGGACGGAGACGCTGGCGCAGAGGTATGACAGAAACCCCGCTCCGTGGTTGTCGTCTTTCTTGAAATGTAATGACGTCCATGTTTCTTTAACAGAAAAAACGCTCGCTGGAATATGTCCGGCGAGGCTGCCGATCATGCTTCCACCAGTCGGGCTCCAGGACTGGACATAGAGGCGGAAGCTGACATGGGGCGGACGCCGGATAGTCCCCCTACAAAGGATGTGGATAGGCTATCCGCTACACATTTAGAAGTGGAGAGCGCCATGAATCATAGGCGTCGTCGGGCCGTACTTCGTGATACTTGCTTCTCACTAGAGGCATTTGATGCCTTCAATTCTGGAGAGGCGTACCTCCGGGCTGCTCAAAGTGGTCTAGCCAGAGCCACAGACCAGTATGTAAAGGATGTACGGGTAAGAGAAACTGATGATTATATGTATCAGTAGCCCCTGAGACTTGAAACAGTTAGCAGAACTGATTTAAGGATCATCTTATTATGCAGGTTCTTATAGAGAAGAATAGTCAACTGTCACAGGAGCTGGAGGAATGCAAGACCCAACTTCAGGCCGCTGTTGCCGCATTGAAGGAACCTAAAAAGTCCCCAGCTGGTAACATTTCTTTCAAAGAATGAGAGGTACCATATAGTGTGCGGCATGGCTGCAGATCTAATAATAGATGTTGCAGATAAATCCGTAGAGAATCCGGAGGAGCAGCACGCCGTACGACAGCTAAAGGCTGGCGAACGCGTGCTGACTGAGGTCAGGCGGGAGAAAAACAATCTCCAAGATGCCAATACCAAGCTGAGCGTGGAACTGAAAGATGTTCGAGCCCAGCTGGCGGACTCCGAGAAGGAGAATAAGCGGCTTCGACGCGGCATATTTGTTGGGGAACATAGTAATTTCAAAAAAATTCCTACGCACACGCAAGATCATGGTGATGCATAGCAACGAGAGGGGAGAGTGTAGTCTACGTACCCTCGTAGACCGACAGCAGAAGCGTTATGACAACGCGGTTGATGTAGTCGTACGTCTTCACTGCCCGATCGATCAAGCACCGAAACTATGACACCTCCGAGTTCTAGCACATGTTCAGCTCGATGACGATCCCCGGACTCTGATCCAGCAAAGTGTCGGGGAAGAGTTCTGTCAGCACGATGGCGTGGTGACGATCTTGATGTTCTACTGTCGCAGGGCTTTGCCTAAGCACCACTACAATATTATCGAGGACTATGGTGGAGGGGGGCACCGCACATGGCTAAGAGAACGATCTTGAAGATCAACTTGTGTGTCTAGAGGTGCCCCCCTACCCCCGTATATAAAGGAGCAAGGGGGGAGGCCGGCTGGCCCTTGGGGCGCGCCAAGGAGGAGGAGTCCTCCTCCTAGTAGGAGTAGGACTCCTCTCTTTCCTACTCCTACTAGGAGGGGGAAAGGAAGGGGGAGAGGGAGAAGGAAAGGGGGACACCGCCCCCCCCCTCTCCTAGTCCAATTCGGACCAGATGGGGAGGGGGCGTGCGGCCCACCCTGGCCGCCCCTCTCTCTCCACTAGGGCCCATAAAGCCCATTACTTCTCGCGGGGGGTTCCGGTAACCCTCCGGCACTCTGGTTTTCTCCGAAATCACCCGGAACACTTCCGGTGTCCGAATATAGCCGTCCAATATATCAATCTTTATGTCTCGACCATTTCGAGACTCCTCGTCATGTCCATGATCACATCCGGGACTCCGAACAAACTTCGGTACATCAAAATATATAAACTCATAATGAAACTGTCATCGTAACGTTAAGCATGCGGACCCTACGGGTTCGAGAACAATGTAGACATGACCGAGACATGTCTCCGGTCAATAACCAATAGCGGAACCTAGATGCTCATATTGGCTCCCACATATTCTATGAAGATCTTTTATCGGTCAGACCGCATAACAACATACTTTGTTCCCTTTGTCATCGGTATGTTACTTGCCCGAGATTCGATCGTCGGTATCTCAATACCTTGTTCAATCTCGTTACCGGCAAGTCTCTTTACTCGTTTCATAATACATCATGTCGCAACTAACTCATTAGTTGCAATGCTTGCAAGGCTTATGTGATGTGCATTACCAAGAGGGCCCAGAGATACCTCTCCGACAATCGGAGTGACAAATCCTAATCTCGAAATACGCCAACCCAACATGTACCTTTGGAGACACCTGTAGAGCTCCTTTATAATCACCCAGTTACGTTGTGACATTTGGTAGCACACAAAGTGTTCCTTCGGCAAACAGGAGTTGCATAATCTCATAGTCATAGGAACATGTATAAGTCATGAAGAAAGCAATAGCAACATACTAAATGATCGGGTGCTAAGCTAATGGAATGGGTCATGTCAATCACATCATTCTCCTAATGATGTGATCCTGTTAATCAAATGACAACACATGTCTATGGTTAGGAAGCATAACCATCTTTGATTAACGAGCTAGTCAAGTAGAGGCACACTAGTGACGTTTAGTTTGTCTATGTATTCACACAAGTATTATGTTTCCGGATAATACAATTCTAGCATGAATAATAAACATTTATCATGATATAAGGAAATAAATAATAACTTTATTATTGCCTCTAGGGCATATTTCCTTCAGTCTCCCACTTGCACTAGAGTCAATAATCTAGATTTTACACAGTAATGATTCTAACACCCATGGAGCTTTGGTGCTGATCATGTTTTGCTCGTGGAAGAGGCTTAGTCAACGGGTCTGCTACATTCAGATCCGTATGTATCTTGCAAATCTCTATGTCTCCCACCTGGACTAGATCCCGGATGGAATTGAAGCGTCTCTTGATGTGTTTGGTTCTCTTGTGAAATCTGGATTCCTTTGCCAAGGCAATTGCACCAGTATTGTCACAAAAGATTTTCATTGGACCCGATGCACTAGGTATGACACCTAGATCGGATATGAACTCCTTCATCCAGACTCCTTCGTTTGCTGCTTCCGAAGCAGCTATGTACTCTGCTTCACATGTAGATCCCGCCACAACACTTTGTTTAGAACTGCACCAACTGACAGCTCCACCGTTTAATGTAAACACGTATCCGGTTTGCGATTTAGAATCGTCCGGATCATGTCAAAGCTTGCATCAACGTAACGATTTACGATGAGCTCTTTGTCACCTCCATATACGAGAAACATATCCTTAGTCCTTTTCAGGTATTTCAGGATGTTCTTGACCGTTGTCCAATGATCCACTCCTGGATTACCTTGGTACCTCCCTGCTAGACTTATAGCAAGACACACATCAGGTCTGGTACACAGCATTGCATACATGATAGAGCCTATGGTTGAAGCATAGGGAACATCTTTCATTTTCTCTCTGTTTTCTGTAGTGGTCGGGCATTGAGTCTTACTCAATTTCACACCTTGTAACACAGGCGAGAATCCTTTCTTTGCTTGATCCATTTTGAACTTCTTCAAAAAAAATTCAAGGTATGTGCTTTGTGAAAGTCCAATTAAGCGTCTTCATCTATCTCTATAGATCTTAATGCCCAATATGTAAGCAACTTCACCGAGGTCTTTCATTGAAAAACTCTTATTCAAGTATCCCTTTATGCTATCCAGAAATTCTATATCATTTCCGATCAGTAATATATCATCTACATATAATATCAGAAATGCTACAGAGCTCCCACTCACTTTCTTGTAAATACAGGCTTCTCCAAAAGTCTGTACAAAACCAAATGCTTTGATCACATTATCAAAGCGTTTATTCCAACTCCGAGAGGCTTGCACCAGTCCATAAATGGATCGCTGGAGCTTGCACACTTTGTTAGCTCCCTTTGGATCGACAAAACCTTCCGGCTGCATCATATACAACTCTTCTTCCAGAAATCCATTCAGGAATGCAGTTTTGACATCCATCTGCCAAATTTCATAATCATAAAATGCGGCAATTTCTAACATGATTCGGACAGACTTAAGCATCGCTACGGGTGAGAAGGTCTCATCATAGTCAATCCCTTGAACTTGTCGAAAACCTTTTGCGACAAGTCGAGCTTTGTAGACAGTAACATTACCGTCAGCGTCAGTCTTCTTTTTGAAGATCCATTTATTCTCAATTGCTTGCCGATCTTTGGGCAAGTCAACCAAAGTCCATACTTTGTTCTCATACATGGATCCCATCTTAGATTTCATGGCTTCAAGCCATTTTGTGGAATCCGGGCTCACCATCGCTTCTTCATAGTTCGTAGGTTCATCATGATCTAGTAGCATGACTTCCAGAACAGGATTACTGTCGGTGTCAAAACCGGCGGATCTCGGGTAGGGGGTCCCGAACTGTGCGTCTAGGCCGGATGGTAACAGGAGGCAAGGGACACGAAGTTTTACCCAGGTTCAGGCCCTCTTGATGGAGGTAAAACCCTACGTCCTGCTTGATTAATATTGATGATATCGGTAGTACAAGAGTAGATCTACCACGAGATCGGAGAGGCTAAACCCTAGAAGCTAGCCTATGGTATGATTGTTGTTCTGTATGTTGTCCTACGGACTAAAACCCTCCGGTTTATATAGACACGGAGAGGGTTAGGGTTACACAAAGTCGGTTACAATGGTAGGAGATCTACATATCCGTATCGCCAAGCTTGCCTTCCACGCCAAGGAAAGTCCCTTCCGGACACGGGACGAAGTCTTCAATCTTGTATCTTCATAGTCCAGGAGTCCGGCTGAAGGTATAGTCCGGCCATCCGGACACCCCCTAATCCAGGACTCCCTCAGTAGCCCCTGAACCAGGCTTCAATGACGACGAGTCCGGCGCGCAGATTGTCTTCGGCATTGCAAGGCGGGTTCCTCCTCCAAGTACTTCATAGAAGATTTTGAACACAAAGATAGTGTCCGGCTCTGCAAAATAAGTTTCCACATATTGCCATAGAGAGAATAATATTTACACAAATCTAATCTGCTGACGTATTCCGTAGTGTGACATCGCACCACGGCCAAGCCTTTATTCGAATCGTTTTATTGTCCCACCTCAGCGTGTCATGCGAGGCGGTTTCCTTGGCACGTCTCGTCGAAGCAGAGATCGTGTCCCCTTATTCCGGGATTCTCATCAATACGGGCGTGGGTAACCCAACCGTGCCATTGATTACGGCGCTTGGAGATAAGCGAGTTTTACCAGGCTGGTGGGGACACGTAGTTGCGTCCACCCATATAAGGGGATAAGGATCCACCTTTTCACCTACGCCTTCTTCCTCCTTTGCCTATCCATTTTCGCGCACTCGAGCTCCAGCGCCCAAGTCCGCACTCCCCACCTCAACCTTCTCCAGCCATGTCCGGAGCGGGAGGCAAGTGGATGGTCTCCTCCGTCACGGAGGGACACATCAAAAAACTGAGGAAGGCCGGATACTTGTCTAACGACATCGCGTACCGGCTTCCCGAAGAGGGGCAGCTCCTCCCCACCCCAAGGCCCCATGAGAGGGTAGTGTTCCTTCCCCACTTCCTCCGCGGACTGGGCTTTCCTATCCACCCATTCGTCCGGGGACTCATGTTCTACTACGGCCTGGATTTCCATGATCTGGCCCCGAACTTCATCCTCAACATCTCGGCGTTTATCGTCGTGTGCGAGGCTTTCCTCTGCATCCGCCCCCATTTCGGCCTATGGCTCAAGACTTTCAATGTCAAGCCGAAGGTGGTGCGCGGCAACCAGGCGGAGTGCGGAGGCGCCATGGTGGGCAAGATGCCCAACGTCTTATGGCTCGAGGGCTCCTTTGTGGAGACCCTGAAGGGGTGGCAATCGGGGTGGTTTTACATCACCGAGCCGCGCGGCCCTGAGTGGGTCGCAGCCCCCGAGTTCCGGTCCGGACCCCCAACGCGGCTCACGTCCTGGAAAGAGACGGGCCTGTCGTGGGGCAGCAAAGAGAGGTGACTGGACTGCAAACATGCATCCAAACCCTGGTGGACAAGCAGCTCAAGCTTGTCAATGTAGTCCAGGTTATGCTCATCCGCCGGATCCTCCCGTGTCAACAACGGGCCTTCAATCTGTGGGAGTTCAACCCGGCGCAGCACCGAACTCTGAGCAGGCTCTTCGACACGATGTACGAAGATGCCTGGAAGGTGCTTTTCAAGGGTGCCGAGGCTCCCGCATCCGCTACCGAGGATCGAGGATTCAGCACGCAGCGTCATGCTAGCGCGGTAAGTTGTTTGTACCTTTTAGAGGGTATTAGTTTTTCATAGTTTAACTCTATGCAGGATCTAAGCTCCCTTACCTTTGACAGGATTGGCAGGCAAAGTCCGGACAGATCGACTGTCCGACTCCTTTGCCCGAAGACCCAGCCGATGCCCGCTTGGTGAAGCTGCTGGTTCCGGCACCCTATGTGGTGCCGGAGAACAAGGCCATGAAGAAGGCCACGGGGACTCAAAAAAGTGCCCGGCGCCAGGAGGTGTCGGGTTCATCATCCGACGGCTCCAAGGCGCATTCCTCCCGCGAAGACGAGGAGGAGGAAGAAGAGACCTCTCCCCCTCCAGCGGGGGGAGAGAAGAAAAGGAAGGCCGCCCTCACTAGGGAGGCCGAAGGGTCCAAGAAGGGGAAAACCATTCCTCCAGACTACTCCACCAATGCCGACGGCGGCGGAGAGGAGTGACCGCTCAGGGCCAAGCCCCTGGTGAAATCGTAAGTATCTGGATACCAGAGTAATTCATAGTATTCCTTTATTGCACAGCTTTCCCTTATGTCGAATATGATTATGCAGTCCACCCAAAGGCCGGCTCGACGCGTCGTCGAGCGGTTCACTAGACTCGTCGGATGTGAATTCGCTTCCGACGGCTACCTCCCCCCGCCCTACGGATGACGCCGAAGTGTTGTCCCAACAGGTTCCAAGCCAGGAGGAGGTGGTCCTGGAGGCGCCGCAAGGCGACCTCCCGGACTCCAGGAGTAAAGGGGATAAAACCCCCCAGGGCTCCAAGTCCGGCTCTAGGCTGGACACCGCTCCGGAACCTTCAAAGGTTCCAGAGTCCAGCGGGCGACCTCCTTCCAAGAGGAGCAAGCCCACCGTGCCGGTGACCCCCGTCCAACCGGAGGCGCCGGACAATCTGTTGGAGGTGCTCAAAGGCGCCTCCATCGACGAGGAGCACCGCACCATTATGAGTGCGGTGGTCTAGAAGGTTCAGTCTGCCAAGAGTGGATTGACTGAAGCTTGTGCTAGCCTTTTAACAGGCATTGAGGTAAGTAAAGAATGTGTAAATAATATTACCGCATAGACAGTAGCCCATGATGCTCTGTTTGGTGTTCGGGAAGAAAAGCCGAATAGAGGATCAAATAAAATTCGCAGGAGTCTAACAAAAAGGAGTCAATATGCGTATGCAGGCTTCTCTGCTGGCGTCCGCCGCACTGACTGCGGAAGTGGACACGCTAAAGCAGAACCTCGAGCAGTCCGAGCAAGAGCTCGGGCGTGCCAAGAAGCAGCTCGAGGACAAGGAAGGTAAGAAATACCTTGTTTAAATATATATATAAAAAGTGCAATTGCAAAAAATGACAGGATTATCGTGGCTATTGTAGGGGCCACGTCTGAGGTGGCGACCCTTAAGCAAGCGCTGGTCGAGGCCGAGAAGAGGGCGGCCACGGAGCGCACCGAGCGGGAGAAGTATGAGGCCCAGGTTGGCAAGGTGCGGCAAGAGCTCCAGGCTCTCATGAAAAAACATGAGAGTTTGGAGCTTGACTCAAAGACGCGAGCGTCCGAGCTCGCGATGGCTATTGAAAATGCCAAGTCTGCCAAGGCCGAATCCCAGAAGACCCTCCAGGAGTTGGATGCGGTGAAAAAGATAGCGGCGGGTAAGGCATTCTTTATGCAAAGCAAACACATAAACGTGAGTTACTTGTTACTTACCCGAATCCGGAGCTCTCCAGGAGCATTCGCAGATCTTCCCCGTAGCGTGTCCGATGCCGCCGCATTCTATCGAGCCGAGGAGGGCAGCTCGACAGAGAAGGTGTTCTGGTCTCAGTATGCTGAGGCCGGACACCCCGTGCCCCTGAGCGACCAGCTGAAGCAACTGGTCGAGCTCCACAAGGCGGCCGAACAGGCCATGAAGGGCCTCATAGTTCGGCTGTGGCCTGGAGAGGCTCTGCCTGGGAGCTATTTCGGGCTGGTGCGGCGGCTGGTGGGGGCCTGTCCAAGGCTCGAAGTCATCAAGCGCTCCGTCTGCATTGAAGGTGCCCGTAGGGCCCTTGCCCGTGCTAAGGTGCACTGGGGCAAGCTGGATGCTGAGAAGCTTGTGAAGGACGGGCCACCGCCGGGGAAAGAGCATCGCAAGCCCGAGAATTATTATAAGGATGTTCTGAAGGGTGCCTGCCTTATGGCGGATGAATGTTCCAGGGATGTAATTTTTGAGTAAAACTCGCTCGTTTTGTCCTGTGCGCTGAAAACTTGTTCATATGCGCTAAGCAATGCTGTTGGAATTTAAAATATTACCTTCTGTGCGGCTGTTTATCAATTCTGAGAGATGGCGAGTCGTCGGCTTCTGCCCCCGTGCCGCTAGTGCTGGGGTGTTCGGGGATAAACCTGAGCGCTCTTTTTCCCATGTTTGGGTCCTTCGAGGGAGGCGCTCAGCACAACGAACAAGGCAATCGGACTATAATGCGTGAACACTCTCACTTAGCCATAGAATTCTATAATTTTAAATTTCGGCGAAGCCCCTGGTATTCGGAAGACCGAGTTCGGGGCGCTATCCACGCCTTGGCCGGACAGAGCCGACTCCTCGCTCTAAGCGGCATAAGTCTTTAGGGACTCGAAAAACCTCTCGAACAGCGACCAGCTCTCGCTTCATCATGACAGTCAGTTTTAGCTTTCTCTACTGAGGTGCTCGACCCAGCTCAACTGGGGCACAATCGCAGTAGTTCTCCTAGTGCTACCTTAGCCGACATAGCGGAACGTAAGGCACCAAAACATAGGAGCCGGGCAAACCCAACTATTGACCCAAGACATGATTCGGAGCCGATGCATATAATGCTATAAGTTCGGGGTGCCGCACTTGTTAAAGTGTTCGGACTTCTCACACCATATTGAGGGGTACTAAAGCCCCTGGCGTATTTTGGCCGTACCAAAGTGTACGGGTGCAACATGTCGTTAAGGAACATATATTTGTAAAAAAAGAGTAATGCAAAAATAGACAAAAGCTATGCATTGTTTATTAAAAAGGGCTGCGATCAAAGCAGAACGATACAAATAATGCGATAAGCAAAAGGTTGGACTATTTAACATGTCCGTTCCAGGGGCAGGCTGCGGAATGGTATGCGAAACAGGTATACTGCTCGTGATAGAGACCACCTGGGAGTTCCGTAATGCGGCATGGCTTGTCTGCTTCCCTGGTTCTTGCATCATTTGTGCGGCAATTGAACTGCCGAACAGGCCTTCCGAAGAATGGAGTCCTGAAAGTAAGAGAAAATTAAAAAATCGGCAGCCCCTGGTGCGGTTTAAGCCGTGTTTCGGGCGTGCCGTGATGGTGCCCCTCCCCCTGTACCCATGGTATTTCTAGAGCGTAGTTATGTACGCGAAGCACTAGCGTCGCATTTTTGCGAGGGCTGGGGTTGGGGCCGCATTGCTACGCCTGCTCGGAACGTGCCAGGCGGTCTTGTTGTAGGTTACTCCGGGCGCGCTTGACGGTGTCCGGACGTTTAAGGGCCGGACTGGAGAACTGCCTGGAGAGGCTGCTTTGTACTTCCGCTGCAAGGGCCGCCGTGTGCTCCTCCGTTCGGAGGGAGCGTTCGGTGTTTCCATTGACCGTAATTACTCCTCGAGGGCCTGGCATCTTGAGCTTAAGGTATGTGTACTGAGGTACCGCGTTGAACTTGGCGAATGCGGTTCGCCCGAGCAGTGCGTGATAGCCACTGCGGAATGGGACTATGTCGAAGATTAACTCCTTGCTTCGGAAATTATCCGGAGATCCAAAGACCACTTCAAGTGTGACTGAGTCTGTACAGTTGGCCTCTACACCTGGTATTACGCATTTAAAGGTCGTTTTGGCGGGCTTAATCCTCAAGGGATCTATGCCCATTTTCCGCACTGTATCCTGGTAAAGCAGGTTCAGGCTACTGCCGCCGTCCATAAGGACTCTAGTGAGATGAAATCCATCAATAATTGGTTCTAGAACCAATGCGGCGAATCCTCCATGACGGGTGCTAGTGGGATGGTCCCTTCGATCAAAGGTGATCAGGCAGGAGGACCATGGGTTGAACTTTGGGGTGACTGGCTCTACCGCGTATACGTCCCTTAACGCGCGCTTCCGCTCCCTCTTGGGGATGTGGGTTGCATATATCATGTTCACCGTCCACACTTGTGGGGGAAAACCCTTCTGTCCACTGTTGTTCGGCGGCCGGGGCTCTTCGTCGTCATCGCTATGCAGCCCCTTGTAGGTATTTTCGGCATTTAACTTGCCTGCCTGCTTGAACACCCAAGAATCCCTGTTGGTGTGATTGGCCGGCTTTTCGGGGGTGCCATGTATCTGGCACAAGCGGTCGAGTATTCGGTCCAAACTGGACGAGCCCCTAGGATTTCTTTTGAATGGCTTTTTCCACTGACCGGATTTATAGCCTCTGAATCCGGCATTAACTGTCGTATCCTCAGCATTGTCACCGTTAATGCGGCACTTCTGCTTGTTGCGACGCGACATGCCACTATGTCCCTGGTATTCGAATTACCAGGGTTCTTGGTCATATTGTTGCTACGAGCAAGCCAGCTGTCTTCTCCCATGCAAAAGCGGGTCATGAGTGTCGTGAGTGCTGCCATAGATTTCGGCTTTTCCTGTCCAAGGTGCCGGGCAAGCCACTCGTCACGGATATTGTGCTTGAAGGCTGCTAGGGCCTCTGCGTCCGGACAGTCGACTATTTGATTTTTCTTTGTTAGGAACCGTGTCCAGAATTGCCTGGCCGATTCCTCTGGCTGCTGAATTACGTGGCTTAGGTCATCGGCGTCTGGTGGTCGCACATAAGTGCCCTGGAAATTGTCGAGGAATGTGGCTTCCAGGTCCTCCCAACAACTGATTGATCCTGTTGGCAAGCTGTTAAGCCAATGCTGAGCTGGTCCTTTAAGCTTGAGTGGGAGGTATTTGATGACGTGGAGATCATCGTCGCGGGCCATGTGGATATGAAGGAGATAATCCTCGATCCATACCGCAGGATCTGTTGTGCCATCATATGATTCGATGTTTACGGGTTTGAAACCCTCGGGGATTTGATGATCCATTACTTCGTTTGTGAAGCATAGTGGGTGTGTGGCGCCTCTGTACTAGGCTATATCACGACGTAGCTCCAATGAGCTTTGTCTACTGTGTTCGGCCCTACCGGATTTGTGTCCGGCGTGATGGTTACCGTCTCGAGTCGTGGGGTGCCCACGCGATCCGTAGATCGATCTTGTTTGCCTTGTCTTGTCCTCCAACATATCTCGCAGGTCTGGCGCATTTTCCCGTGCCTTGGTACGGGCTGCGGCTTGAGTGGAGGACCGAGAGGCCTCTCTGTCGCGGCCACGAGGTGGCCGGTCGGTCGTATCAAGTGCTGGTGATGTAGGCTTAAGTGCTTCCTCCTCTAATCGGGGTAGCAACCTGCGCTTTGGGTAGCTCTTGGAGGGGCGTTTGAGTTTATGCTCTTCGGCCGCAAGGACTTCAGTCCATCTGTCGACTAGCAAATCTTGATCAGCTCTAAGCTGTTGCTGTTTTTTCTTGAGGCTTCTTGCCGTGGCCATAAGCCTGCGTTGAAAATGCTCTTGCTCGACGGGATCCTCTGGCACGACGAATTCGTCATCGTCGAGGCTTGCCTCGTCTTCGGAGGGAGGCATATAATTGTCGTCCTCGACCTCTCTGTCTGCCGCTCTCTCATGAGGGTTGGCTTCTCCGTCCTCCTTTGCTGCATCTTGCTGGAGGGGGTTTTCTTTGGCACTCTCCAGAGTATTATTATCTCCCGTGCTGGAATTACCGTATTTGCTTTGGCAGGATTTTGAGCGGCACCGCTGACGCCGGCGCTTAGGCTGTTTCTTGGAGGGGTCATCCTCCGCTATTCCATCGGCATCTCCTTCTTTTGGGGTGTCCACCATGTATATGTCATACGACGAGGTGGCTTTCCAGGGCCCAATAGGCGCTGGTTCTTCATCGTCTCCTGCATCGGTGTCCATACCGTCGATGTCTTCGGAGTCGAAGTCGAGCATGTCGATTAAATCATCGACAGTGGCTACAAAGTGGGTGGTGGGTGGGCTTTGAATTTCTTCATCGTCCGTATCCCAACCTTGCTGACCGTAGTCCGGCCAGGGCTCTCTTGATAAAGATAGAGACTGTAGTGTCTTCAGAATATCACCGAAAGGCGAGTGCTGAAAGATGTCCGCGGCAGTAAACTCCATGATCGGTGCCCAATCGGATTCGATCGGCAGGGGCGCGGAGGGTTCGAAGTCCGGAGAGGAGTCCGGCTCCTTGGAGTCACGAGTCTCGCGGAGTGCGGGGCTGGTGTCCGGCTCGATCGTCGTTGGGATCACAGCCCCCGAGGCAGTGTCCAACCACCCATCCTCGATCGGCGCAGTTGTCTCCAAATTAAGGGTCGAAGCCGATGCGGGTGCGGCCTCCAGGGCACTGTTCGGCGGCAGAGCTAGATCATGCTCGTCGTGACAGTGCGGCGCGCTCGGCAGTGGCTCGAATCCGTCGAAGATCAAGTCCCCGCGGATGTTAGCCGTGTAGTTTAAACTTCCAAATCTGACCTGACGGCCAGGGGCATAGCTTTCGATCTGCTCCAGATGGCCAAGTGAATTGGCCCGCAGTGTGAAGCCGCCGAAGACGAAGATCTGTCCGGGGAGGAAGGTCTCACCCTAGACTGCATCGCTATTGATGATCGTAGGAGCCATCAAGCCTAACGGCGACGACACAGAGGAACTCTCAATGAAAGCACCAATGTCAGTGTCAAAACCGGCGGATCTCGGGTAGGGGGTCCCGAACTGTGCGTCTAGGCCGGATGGTAACAGGAGGCAAGGGACACGAAGTTTTACCCAGGTTCGGGCCCTCTTGATGGAGGTAAAACCCTACGTCCTGCTTGATTAATATTGATGATATCGGTAGTACAAGAGTAGATCTACCACGAGATCGGAGAGGCTAAACCCTAGAAGCTAGCCTATGGTATGATTGTTGTTCTGTATGTTGTCCTACGGACTAAAACCCTCCGGTTTATATAGACACGGAGAGGGTTAGGGTTACACAAAGTCGGTTACAATGGTAGGAGATCTACATATCCGTATCGCCAAGCTTGCCTTCCACGCCAAGGAAAGTCCCTTCCGGACACGGGACGAAGTCTTCAATCTTGTATCTTCATAGTCCGGCTAAAGGTATAGTCCGGCCATCCGGACACCCCCTAATCCAGGACTCCCTCAGTAGCCCCTGAACCAGGCTTCAATGACGATGAGTCCGGCGCGCAGATTGTCTTCGGCATTGCAAGGCGGGTTCCTCCTCCAAGTACTTCATAGAAGATTTTGTCCACAAAGATAGTGTCCCGCTCTGCAAAATAAGTTTCCACATATTGCCATACAGAGAATAATATTTACACAAATCTAATCTGCTGGCGTATTCCGTAGTGTGACATCGCACCACGGCCAAGCCTTTATTCGAATCGTTTTATTGTCCCACCTCAGCGTGTCATGCGAGGCGGTTTCCTTGGCACGTCTCGTCGAAGCAGAGATCGTGTCCCCTTACTCCGGGATTCTCATCAATACGGGCGTGGGTAACCCAACCGTGCCATTGATTACGGCGCTTGGAGATAAGCGAGTTTTACCAGGCTAGTGGGGACACATAGTTGCGTCCACCCATATAAAGGGATAAGGATCAACCTTTTCACCTACGCCTTCTTCCTCCTCTGCCTATCCATTATCGCGCACTCGAGCTCCAGCGCCCAAGTCCGCACTCCCCACCTCAACCTTCTCCAGCCATGTCTAGAGCGGGAGGCAAGTGGATGGTCTCCTCCGTCACGGAGGGACACATCAAAAAACTGAGGAAGGCCGGATACTTGTCTAACGACATCGCGTACCGGCTTCCCGAAGAGGGGCAGCTCCTCCCCACCCCAAGGCCCCATGAGAGGGTAGTGTTCCTTCCCCACTTCCTCCGTGGATTGGGCTTTCCTATCCACCCATTCGTCCGGGGACTCATGTTCTACTATGGCCTGGATTTCCATGATCTGGCCCCGAACTTCATCCTCAACATCTCGGTGTTTATCGTCGTGTGCGAGGCTTTCCTCTGCATCTGCCCCCATTTCGGCCTATGGCTCAAGACTTTCAATGTCAAGCCGAAGGTGGTGCGCGGCAACCAGGCGGAGTGCGGAGGCGCCATGGTGGGCAAGATGCCCAACGTCTTATGGCTCGAGGGCTCCTTTGTGAAGACCCTGAAGGGGTGGCAATCGGGGTGGTTTTACCCAGTTTCGGGCCCTCTTGATGGAGGTAAAACCCTACGTCCTGCTTGATTAATATTGATGATATCGGTAGTACAAGAGTAGATCTACCACGAGATCAGAGAGGCTAAACCCTAGAAGCTAGCCTATGGTATGATTGTTGTTCTGTATGTTGTCCTACGGAATAAAACCCTCCGGTTTATATAGACACCGGAGAGGGTTAGGGTTACACAAAGTCGGTTAGAATGGTAGGAGATCTACATATCCGTATCGCCAATCTTGCCTTCCACGCCAAGGAAAGTCCCTTCCGGAAACGGGACGAAGTCTTCAATCTTGTATCTTCATAGTCCAGGAGTCCGGCTGAAGGTATAGTCCGGCCATCCGGACACCCCCTAATCTAGGACTCCCTCAATTACCGTACCACTCTGGTGCGGATCTTACTCTGGTTGATCTACGAGGTTCAGTAGTAACGTGTTCTGAAGTTTCATGATCATCATCATTAGCTTCCTCACTAATTGGTGTAGGTGTCACAGAAACCGGTTTCTGTGATGTACTACTTTCCAATAAGGGAGCATGTACAATTACCTCATCAAGTTCTACTTTCCTCCTACTCACTTCTTTCGAGAGAAACTCCTTCTCTAGAAAGTTTCCGAATTTAGCAACAAAAGTCTTGCCTTCGGATCTGTGATAGAAGGTGTATCCAATAGTTTCTTTTGGATATCCTATGAAGACACATTTCTCTGATTTGGGTTCGAGCTTATCAGGTTGAAGCTTTTTCACATAAGCATCGCAGCCCCAAACTTTCAGAAATGACAACTTTGGTTTCTTGCCAAACCACACTTCATAAGGCGTCGTCTCAACGGATTTTGATGGTGCCCTATTTAACGTGAATGCGGCCGTCTCTAAAGCATAACCCCAAAACAATAGTGGTAAATCAGTAAGAGACATCATAGATCGCACCATATCTAGTAAAGTACGATTACGACGTTCAGACACACCATTACGCTGTGGTGTTCCGGGTGGCGTGAGTTGCGAAACTATTCCGCATTGTTTCAAATGTACACCAAACTCATAACTCAAATATTCTCCTCCACGACCAGATCGTAGGAATTTTATTTTCTTGTTACGATGATTTCAACTTCACTCTGAAATTCTTTGAACTTTTCAAATGTTTCAGACTTATGTTTTATTAAGTAGATATACCCATATCTGCTTAAGTCATCTATGAAGGTGAGAAAATAACGATATCGCCACGAGCCTCAACATTCATCGGACCACATACATCTGTATGTATGATTTCCAACAAATATGTTGCTCTCTCCATAGTACTGGAGAGGGTTCGCAAGTACCAAGTGATTCATAATCAAGTGGTTCCAAAAGTCCATCAGTATGGAGTTTCTTCATGCGCTTTACACCGATATGACCTAAACGGCAGTGCCACAAATAAGTTCCACTATCATTATCAACTCTGCATCTTTTGGCTTCAACATTATGAATATGTGTGTCACTACTATCGAGATTTAATAAGAATAGACCACTCTTCAAGGGTGCATGACCATAAAAGATATTACTCATATAAATAGAACAACCATTATTCTCTCATTTAAATAAATAACCGTCTCGCATCAAACAAGATCCAGATATAATGTTCATGCTCAACGCTGGCACCAAATAACAATTATTAAGGTCTAATACTAATCCCGAAGGTAGATGTAGAGGTAGCGTGCCGACCGCGATCACATCGACTTTGGAACCATTTCCCACGCGCATCGTCACCTCGTCCTTAGCCAATCTTCGCTTAATCCGTAGTCCCTGTTTCGAGTTGCAAATATTAGCAACAGAACCAGTATCAAATATCCAGGTGCTACTGTGAGCATTAGTAAGGTACACATCAATAACATGTATATCATATATACCTTTGTTCACCTTGCCATCCTTCTTATCCGCCAAATACTTGGGGCAGTTCCGCTTCTAGTGACTAGTCTGCTTGCAGTAGAAGCACTTAGTTTCAGGCTTAGGTCCAGATTTGGGTTTCTTCTCCTGATCAGCAACTTGCTTGCTGTTCTTTTTGAAGTTCCCCTTCTTCTTCCCTTTTCCCTTTTTCTTGAAACTAGTGGTCTTGTTGACCATCAACACTTGATGCTCCTTCTTGATTTCTACCTCCACAGCTTTCAGCATTGCGAAGAGCTCAGGAATTGTCGTAACCATCCCTTGCATATTATAGTTCATCATGAAGCTCTTGTAGCTAGGTGGAAGTGATTGGAGAATTCTGTCAATGACGCAATCATCTGGAAGATTAACTCCCAATTGAATCAAGTGATTATTATACCCAGACATTTTGAGTATATGCTCACTGACAGAATTGTTCTCCTCCATCTTGCAGCCATAGAACTTATTGGAGACTTCATATCTCTCAATCCGGGCATTTGCTTGAAATATTAACTTCAACTCCTGGAACATCTCATATGCTCCATGACGTTCAAAACGTCGTTGAAGTACCGATTCTAAGCCGTAAAGCATGGCACACTGAACTATTGAGTAGTCATCAGCTTTGCTCTGCCAGACGTTCATAACATCTGGTGTTGCTCCAGCAGCAGGCCTGGCACCCAGCGGTGCTTCTAGGACGTAATTCTTCTATGCAGCAATGAGGATAATCCTCAAGTTACGGACCCAGTCCGTGTAATTGCTACCATCGTCTTTCAACTTTGCTTTCTTAAGGAACGCATTAAAATTCAACGGAACAACAGCACGGGCCATCTATCTACAATCAAACATAAACAAGCAAGATACTATTAGGTACTAAGTTCATGATAAATTTAAGTTCAATTAATCATATTACTAAAGAACTCCCACTTAGATAGACATCCCTCTAATCCTCTAAGTGATCACGTGATCCAAATCAACTAAACCATGTCCGATCATCACGTGAGATGGAGTAGTTTCATTGGTGAACATCACTATGTTGATCATATCTACTATATGATTCACGCTTGACCTTTCGGTCTCCGTGTTCCGAGGCCATATCTGTATATGCTTGGCTCGTCAAGTATAACCTGAGTATTCCGCGTGTGCAACTATTTTGCACCCGTTGTATTTGAACGTAGAGCCTATCACACCCGATCATCACGTGGTGTCTCAGCACGAAGAACTTTCGCAACGGTGCATACTCAGGGAGAACACTTCTTGATAATTAGTGAGAGATCATCTTAAAATGCTACCGTCAATCAAAGCAAGATAAGATGCATAAAAGATAAACATCACATGCAATCAATATAAGTGATATGATATGGCCATCATCATCTTGTGCTTGCGATCTCCATCTTCGAAGCACCGTCATGATCACCATCGTCACCGGCGCGACACCTTGATCTCCATCGTAGCATCATTGTCATCTCGCCAATCTTATGCTTCTACGACTATCGCTACCACTTAGTGATAAAGTAAAGCATTACAGGGCGATTGCATTGCATACAATAAAGCGACAACCATATGGCTCCTGCCAGTTGCCGATAACTCGGTTACAAAACATGATCATCTCATACAATAAAATTTAGGATCATGTCTTGACCATATCACATCACAGCATGCCCTGCAAAAACAAGTTAGACGTCCTCTACTTTGTTTGTTGCAAGTTTTACGTGGCTGCTATGGGCTTAAGCAAGAACCAATCTTACCTACGCATTAAAAACCACAACGATAGTTTGTCAAGTTGGTGCTATTTTAACCTTCGCAAGGACCGGGCGTAGCCACACTCGGTTCAACTAAAGTTGGAGAAACTGACACCCGCCAGCCACCTGTGTGCAAAGCACGTTGGTAGAACCAGTCTCGCGTAAGCGTACGAGTAATGTCGGTCTGGGCCGCTTCATCCAACAATACCGCCGAACCAAAGTATGACATGCCGGTAAGCAGTATGACTTATATCGCCCACAACTCACTTGTGTTCTACTCGTGCACAACATCAATGCATAAAACCAGGCTCTGATACCACTGTTGGGGAACGTAGTAATTTCAAAAAAATTCCTACGCACACGCAAGATCATGGTGATGCATAGCAACGAGAGGGGAGAATGTAGTCTACGTACCCTCGTAGACCGACAGCGGAAGCGTTATGACAACACGGTTGATGTAGTCGTACGTCTTCATGGCCCGATCGATCAAGCACCGAAACTACGGCACCTCCGAGTTCTAGCACATGTTCAGCTCGATGACGATCCCCGATTCCGATCCAGCAAAGTGTCGGTGAAGAGTTCCGTCAGCATGACGGCATGGTGACGATCTTGATGTTCTACTGTCGCAGGGCTTCGCCTAAGCACCACTACAATATTATCAAGGACTATGGTGGAGGGGGGCACCGCACACGGCTAAGAGAACGATCTTGAAGATCAACTTGTGTGTCTAGAGGTGCCCCCCTGCCCCCGTATATAAAGGAGCAAGGGGAGGCTGGCCGGCCCTTGGGGCGCGCCAAGGAGGAGGAGTCCTCCTCCTAGTAGGAGTAGGACGCCTCTCTTTCCTACTCCTACTAGGAGGGGGAAAGGAAGGGGGAGAGAGAGAAGGAAAGGGGGGCGCCGCCCCCCTCTCCAAGTCCAATTCGGACCAGAGGGGGAGGGGGCGTGCGGACCACCTTGGCCGCCCCTCTCTCTCTCTCCACTAGGGCCCATAAAGCCCATTACTTCTCCCGGGGGGTTCCGGTAACCCTCCGGCACTCCGGTTTTCTCCGAAATCACCCGGAACACTTCCGGTGTCCGAATATAGCCGTCCAATATATCAATCTTCATGTTTCGACCATTTCGAGACTCCTCGTCATGTCCATGATCACATCCGGGACTCCAAACAAACTTCGGTACATCAAAATATATAAACTCATAATGAAACTATCATCGTAACGTTAAGCGTGCGGACCCTACGGGTTCGAGAACAATGTAGACATGACCGAGACATGTCTCCGGTCAATAACCAATAGCGGAACCTGGATGCTCATATTGGCTCCCACATATTCTACGAAGATCTTTTATCGGTCAGACCACATAACAACATACTTTGTTCCCTTTGTCATTGGTATGTTACTTGCCCGAGATTCGATCGTCGGTATCTCAATACCTAGTTCAATCTCATTACCGGCAAGTCTCTTTACTCGTTTCGTAATACATCATGTCGCAACTAACTCATTAGTTGCAATGCTTGCAAGGCTTATGTGATGTGCATTACCGAGAGGGCCCAGAGATACCTCTCCGACAATCGGAGTGACAAATCCTAATCTCGAAATACGCCAACCCAACATGTACCTTTGGAGACACCTATAGAGCTCCTTTATAATCACCCAGTTACATTGTGACGTTTGGTAGCACACAAAGTGTTCCTCCGGCAAACGGGAGTTGCATAATCTCATAGTCATAGGAACATGTATAAGTCATGAAGAAAGCAATAGCAACATACTAAACGATCGGGTGCTAAGCTAATGGAATGGGTCATGTCAATCACATCATTCTCCTAATGATGTGATCCTGTTAATCAAATGACAACACATGTCTATGGTTAGGAAACATAACCATCTTTGATTAACGAGCTAGTCAAGTAGAGGCACACTAGTGACGTTTAGTTTGTCTATGTATTCACACAAGTATTATGTTTCTGGATAATACAATTCTAGCATGAATAATAAACATTTATCATGATATAAGGAAATAAATAATAACTTTATTATTGCCTCTAGGGCATATTTCCTTCAATATTTAGTAAGTGCTTGAACGAACCCTTAATAAAGGGGACAGCGAAGAAGCCGGCTAACAGAATTATGTCTGCAGGTATGCTGACGGGTCGTCCCGCGAAGGAGATGCCCGGGTCTACGGGTGATCTTCTATCCGAGCTCTCGCAACTGCACGAACAAGTTCGACAGGTGATGCAAGGTATTGCCTAGGCCTTGTGGCCATCCGTCTCCCTGCTAGAAGGCGTTGGAGAGCTTGTGGAAAAGCTCAAGGGAGCACGGCGACGCTTCCGATTATGGAAGATATCTGCCTGCCGTCAAGGTGCCAGGAAAGCCTGGGCCATGGTGAAGACGCGGTATACCAAGGCTGACCCAAATCACATGGCCGAGGTCGGACCTGTGGGGCCTGACGGGAAAGAGATCCCCGTTAGCTTAGTCTAAGGCAAGTATAATTAGACGCAAAGTATTCCCAATAGGATTGTAGGCTAGACTGCCTGTTGGATGGTATAGAAGAGGAATTTAGCCAGTCTACATGACTATGTAATTAAAATGACATGTATAATGCCTTCTAGCCGGATTGTAGATCATTTGTCATGGCGGACCTTTTCGCTTCAACCTTGGGACCCGATAGTCCGGAGTGTATCCGAATACCCGCTCAGTTATATAAGAACCGGGTATGCGTGGAGACCAGGTGTAGGGGTCCTTAGTGCTTGAACAGACAAGTGCCCAACTAGTTATGTTATATTACATGGGTAGTAAGAAACATCTTCCAGGGAGAATAGTTCCGTTAAGGGTTCCTTTCCCTGGGTACGCATGCCCTAAAATGCATGTCCGAACTGGGAGAGGAAATGTAGGAAAAAACATCTGGGGGCACATATGGAAAATAAATAAATCAAAATCATCTTTTGTTCACCGACTGAATATTCCCTTAAGAACGCTAGCTTTCGGTTCACCCAGTCTGAGGTACACATCCGGCTGACCCGGCAGTAACAATCGCAGAGGTGCTCCCCTTATGCCCTAGCCGAATTAACGGGAACGTAGGGCATAAATACAAGAGCCAGGCAACCCAGCTTGGCCAAAACTTAAGTCATATGGATGCATATAATGGCGAAGAAAAGGTACATGTGGAAGAATAACACATGTGCTGGGCATGAAGCCCAGATGGATAATTAAGCTTCTGTGTAAGAAGCCCCCAGGTATAATGAGCACGGTTAGCGCATTTATAATGTGAAAACGAGGCACAAGCTGGCCCTTGAAGGCCGTGAGGAAGAATAAAAGAAAGAAAGATAAAAAAGACAGATAATATATTCAAAAAATGGACAGAGGAAGGATACAAACATAGAGTCCGGCGCTAGGCGTAGAATCTTAGGAGCCTGGCTGCGTTCCATGGGTTCGCCTCAAGTCGATTATTCGATGCATCCCGCAGAAGGTACGCTCCACCGGTCAGAACTTGGTCAATAATGAAGGGACCTTCCCATTTGGGATCGAGCTTGGACTTTTTCTTCTCCGGCAGGCGTACAACTAATTCGCCAATGTTATAAGTTTTGGCCTGTACTTCTCTGCTTTGGTATCTGTGAGCCTGTTGTTGATAAAATGCGGAACGGGCTTTTGCCACGTCGCGCTCCTCCTCTAGGGTGTCTAGACTGTCCTGCCGATCGATCTCGGCTTCTCTTTCTTCGTACATGCGCACTCGAGGTGAGTCATGAATTATGTCACAGGGTAGGACTACCTCTGCGCCGTACACCATAAAGAAGGGTGTATATCCGGTACTATGATTCGGCATGGTCCGCAGCCCCCAGAGTACGGAGTCGAGCTCCTCTACCCAGTGCGTGTTAGACTCCGTTAAGGACCGCACTAATCTGGGTTTAATGCCGCTCATGATAAGACCATTTGCTCGCTCAACTTGGCCGTTGGTTTGTGGGTGATAGATGGAAGCATAATCGAGCTTGATGCCCATGTTGCTGCACCAGAGTTTTACCTCATCGGCCTGAAATTTGTGCCGTTGTCAGTGATGATGCTGTGAGGGACGCCATAACGGTGTACGACCCCGGATATGAAGTCTATCACCGGTCCGGATTCGGCTGTCTTAACATGTTTGGCTTCTATCCATTTGGTGAATTTATCCACCATGACCAGTAAGTATTTTTTCTTATGGGTTCCCCTTTAAGGGGTCCAACCATGTCAAGCCCCCAGACCGCGAAAGGCCAGGTAATGGGGATTGTTTGGAGGGCGATGTGTGGCATATGGCTTTGGTTTGTAAAAGGCTGGCAACTGGCGCAGCGTTGGACCAAGTCCTGTGTGTCTGCCAGGGCCGTCGGCCAATAAAAACCTGTACGGAAGGCCTTGCTTACAAGGGCCCGGGCTGCGGCGTGGTGGCCGCCAAGTCCGGCGTGAATTTCTGCCAAAAGCTTCCGCCCTTCCTCTTTGAAGATGCATCTTTGAAGGACTCCGGTAGTGCTTTTCTTATATAGCTCTCCCTCGTGGACCCTGTAGGCTTTAGATCGCCGCACTATGTGGCGTGCCTCATTTTGGTCCTCGGGAAGTTCCTGCCTAGTTAGGTAGGCCAGGAATGGTTCTGTCCTCGAAGTGCATGATCCAATTGGAGTATGTGTCGTACTCTTTAGGGAGTTTGGCTTCCGTCCATTCGGCGACAAAGTCAGCCAATACTTGCGATTTAATGGCTCGCCGAGGTTTGTATGTTATGTCGAACGGGAGGAGCTCAATGGCCCATTTGGCAATCCGGCCCGTAGCGTCGCGGTTGTTTATAATATCGTTAAGTGGCACTTCCGAGGCTACTGTAATTGAACACTCTTGAAAGTAGTGTCGCAGCTTCCGGGATGCCATGAATACCGCATAGGCTATCTTTTGATAATGTGGGTACCGTGATTTGCATGGAGTGAGGACAGTGGATACATAGTATACCGGTTTTTAAAGAGGGAATTTATGTCCGTCAGCTTCTCGTTCGATGACGAGCACTGTGCTTACCACTTGATGACTTGCCGCAATGTACAACAGCATTGGTTCGCCAATGTTTGGCGCGCCCAGGATTGGGTTGGTTGCCAGTATGGTTTTTATTTCTTCTAGTCCAGTTGTGGCAGCGTCCGTCCACTCGAAGTGTTCGGTGCGCTGAAGGAGGCGATAAAGGGGTAATGCCTTTTCTCCTAAGCGGGAGATAAAGCGGCTTAGGGCCGCCACACATCCAGTTAGTTTCTGGATTTGTTTGAGGTCCGTTGGGATAGCCAACTATGACAGAGCTCGGATTTTGGCCGGATTAGCTTCAATCCCTCTACTGGAGACAATGAAGCCCAGGAGCTTTCCTGCTGGTACGCCGAAAACGCATTTTTCTGGATTGAGCTTGATGTCGTATGTTCGGAGGTTGTCGAATGTGAGCCTTAAGTCGTCTATCAGAGAGTTGACGTGTTTGGTTTTAACGACCACATCATCTACGTATGCCTCTACTGTTTTGCCGATCTGTTTCTCCAGACATGTCTGGATCATGCGCTGATATGTTGCGCCGGCGTTTTTGAGCCCAAAAGGCATTGTGTTGAAACAGAAGGGGCCGTATGGTGTTATAAATGCCGTTGCATCTTGGTTGGACTCCGTCATCTTGATTTTGTGGTAGCCGTAGTATGCGTCGAGGAAACACAGTGACTCGTGTCCTGCGGTAGCGTCAATTATTTGATCAATGCGGGGGAGGGGAAGGGATCCTTTGGGCAAGCCTTGTTGAGGTCCTTGAAATTGACACATAGGCGCCAGGATTTGTCCTTCTTTGGTACCATCACCAGGTTTGCTAGCCAGTCCGGGTGTTTTATTTCTCTAATGAATCCGGCCTCCAATAACTTGGCTAGTTCCTCTCCCATGGCTTGTCTCTTAGGTTCAGAGAAACGCCGAAGAGCCTGCTTAACCGGCTTGAATCCCTTTAGGATATTGAGGCTGTGCTCGGCCAGCCTGCGTGGGATTCCTGGCATGTCTCAGGGGTGTCAGGCGAATATGTCCCAATTTTCACGCAGGAAATCTCGTAGTGCGGCGTCCACGACGGGGTTTAACTGTGCCCCGATGGAGGCTGTTTTTGTAGGGTCCATTGGCTGGACTTGGAATTTGACTATTTCATCCGCTGGTTTAAAAGAGGTGGACTTGGATCTCTTGTCAAGTATTATGTCGTCCCTATCCACCGTGGAGCGTAGCGCAGTTAATTCCTCGGCCGAAAGGGCTTCGGATAATGCTTCAAGGGCCAATGCGACTGTTTTATTTTTGGCGCGGAGTGCTGTGTCCGGATCACTAGCGAGAGTGATGATTCCGTTGGGCCCGGGCATTTTGAGCTTCATGTACCCATAATGGGGTATGGCTTGGAAGATCGTGGACGTCGCCCGTCCTAGAAGGGCGTGATATCCACTACTGAACGGGGCCACTTGGAATGTAATTTCTTCGGACCTATAGTTCTCCGGCGTGCCGAATACCACATCTAGTGTGATTTTCCCAGCACAGCGTGCTTCCCGACTGGGGATGATTCCTCTGAAGGTTGTGCTGCTTTGCTCAATGCGGTTCCAGTCTATTTCCATTTTTTGAAGAGTTTCCTCGTAGATGAGGTTTAATCCACTGCCGCCGTCCATGAGTACTTTGGTGAGTCGAAAGCCGTCCACAATTGGACTGAGGACCAGTGCAGTTGGTGCTCGAGCAGTTCGGAATTTAGGTTCGTCACTGGCATTGAAGGTAATAGCCGTGTCACTCCATGGATTCATTGCTGCTACGTGGCAGATTTCGGCGAGGCTGCGGAGTGTTCGCTTGCGCCCATTATTTGATGCGAAGGTTTCAAAAACTGTTAATACCGTATTGTTATCCACGGGATGGTGCTTTGTGGTATTTGGGATGAGAAGATCCTCACCACTTTTGGCCACCTGCCGAAGTATCCAACATGCTCTAAGGCTGTGCGTTGGTATGGTAACCGCTGTGCTATGAATTTTGCAGGGTCCGTTAAGCCATCCCTCCAATACGGTTCCATGCCCTATAGAGGGTTTTTGCTTCTTTGTAATTAACTCGGGTGTCTTATGATAGTGCACCCTTTTACCTCGGACTAGGTGTATATTCGGAGCCGGATTATCCCAAAATTTCGTTTCGGTTTTCGAGGCACTTTCCATTGCACAGTACTTTCGTACTATGGACGCCAAGTCGGCGAAGCGTGATATGTCACGGTGACTTATGGCATTAAGGATTCCCTTGTCCGTGCAGTTATTACAGAAAAGTGAGACTGCGTCTTCCTCGCGGCAGTCCTTAACCTTGTTCATCACAAGGAGGAATCTGGCCCAATAATGATGTACTGTTTCATGGGGCTCTTGCCTGATGTGGGAAAGATTGTTTATGTCTGGGTGGGTGGGTGGTTTTGAGTCCGAACCCCTACCCGATCTGAGACCCAGGGGCCGAGGAGTTTCCGATCTTGGAAGTTCGGATTCTGGGATGTTGCCCGATGAGTCTGGCCCGCTGCCTGACTCTAGGTTCAGGGTTTGGATGATGTCCTCCCGTAAATGGGTATCCGGCTCGGAGAGATCAGGAATTCGGACATAGTTAGTCCTCAAGATAGAGGAGGAATCGCCGCATTGTTCCTCCACCACCGCAACATGATGGGTGACCGGTGGAGAGTTAATCTCCCTTTGATCGGGTTTAAGCCCAATCTGATCATAGTCCATAGCGACTCCCAAGGCGGCGATGCGATCCAAGAGCTCGTTTAGGGAAGAGAGCTCCATTGGATCCATCTGCTCGGCGAATTCCGAGCCGACATGGAGGTTGTTTTCGATGACCCGAGAAGTCATCGTCGATGCAGCAGCCGAACAGGCGGTCATGACAAAACTGCCTAGCAGGAGAGTTTGGCCGACAGCCAGGGCTCCCCCAGCGGCCGGCGGTAATGTTGTTTTTAACAACGAGATGAGGCATCCTTCCTTATGGTGACATCACAGATGAACTCTCAATGAAAGCACCAATGTCGATGTCAAAACCGGCGAATCTCGGGTAGGGGGTCCCAAACTGTGCGTCTAAGGCGGATGGTAACAGGAGGCAGGGGACACGATGTTTTACCCAGGTTCGGTCCCTCTTGATGGAGGTAAAACCCTACGTCCTGCTTGATTATTCTTGATAATATGAGTAGTACAAGAGTTGATCTACCACGAGATCGGAGAGGCTAAACCCTAGAAGCTAGCCTATGGTATGATTGTATGTTGTCCTACGGACTAAAACCCTCCGATTTATATAGACACTGGAGGGGGCTAGGGTTACACAAGGTCGGTTACAAAGGAGGAGATATACATATCCGTATTTCCTAGCTTGCCTTCTACGCCAAGTAGAGTCCCATCCGGACACGGAACGAAGTCTTCAATCTTGTATCTTCATAATCCAACAGTCCGACCAAAGGATATAATCCGACTGTCAATATGCTTGAACAATATGCTTGAGTATTTAAGCAAAAATAGACTATTGCTTTGAACAATATAGAAGTCCAAATGTCCATGCTATAAAGAAAGAAATATGATATGGCATGTTAGGCAGCATTCCACATCGAAAATTCTGTTTTTTATCACTTCCCTACTCGAGGACGAGTAGGAGTTAAGCTTGGGGATGCTGATACATCTCCAACGTATCTATAATTTTTGATTGTTCCATGCTATTAGATTATCAATCTTGGATGTTTTATAATCATTTTATAGTCATTTTATACCATTTTTTGTTACTAACCCATTGACATAGTGCCAAGTGCCAGTTGTTGTTTTTCCATGTTTTTTACATCGTAGAAAATCAATATCAAACGGAATCCAAATGCCATGAAACTTTACGAAGAATTTTTTATGGGCCAAAAGGAACACAACGGGCCCTGGCTGCGCCTGGGGGGTGCCCTGAGGAAGGCACAACCCACCAGGGCGCGCCAGGAGGCCCATGCGCGCCTTGGTGGGTTGTGCCCACCTCGGGTGCCCCACGGACCGCCTCTTTGCTCTATAAATACCCCAATATTCCCAAAACCCTAGGTGAGTCGACGAAATATTCATCCAGCCGCCGCAGAGTCCAGAACCACCAGATCCAATGTAGACACCATCTCAGATGGGGTTCACCACCTCCATTGGTGCCTCTCCGATAATGCGTGAGTAGTTCTTTGTAGATCTTCGGGTCCGTAGTTAGTAGCTAGATGGCTTCATCTTCCTCTCTTGATTCTCAATACAATGGTCTCTTGGAGATCCATATGATGTAACTCTTTTGCGATGTGTTTGTTGGGATCGATGAACTTTGAGTTTATGATCAGATCTATCTTTCTATATCCATGAAAGTAATTGAGTTTCTTTGATCTCTCTTATGCATGATTGCATATAGCCTCGTATTTCTTCTCCGATATTTGAGTTTTGTTTGGCCAACTTGATCTATTTATCTTGCAATGAGAAGAGGTGCTTTGTAGTGGGTTCGATCTTACGATGCTTGATCCCAGTGATAGAAGGGGAACCGACACGTATGTATCATTGCTACTAAGGATAAAATGATGGGGTCTATCTCTACATAGATAGATCTTGTTTACATCATGTCATCGTTCTTATTGCATTACTCCGTTTCTCCATGAACTTAATACACTAGATACATGTTGTATAGCGGTCGATGTATGGAGTAATAGCAGTAGATGCAGGTAGGAGTCGGTATACTAATTTTGGACGTGATTCCTATGTAATGATCATTACCTGGATATCGTCATGAGTATTTGAAGTTCTATCAATTGCCCAACAGTAATTTGTTCACCCACCATTTGCTATTTTCCTCGAGATAAGCCACTAGTGAAACCTACGGCCTCCGGGTCTCTTTCTCTTATTATTTACCTTTGCAATCTATTTTTCTTTGCATTTATTTTCAGATCTACTAAACAAAAAACCCAAAAATACCTTGCTGCAATTTATTTATATTTATTTATTTGGCATTCAATCTATCAATATACTACAAATTTACCTCACGTACGTTTGCCTATCTTGAGGCGCCGTACCCCAGAAGGAATTGACAACCCCTTTAACACGTCGGGTTGCGAGAAGTTGTTATTTGTGTGCAGGTGTTGTTTACGTTGTGTTGCTTGGTTCTCCTACTGATTCGATAACCTTGGTTTCATATCTGAGGGAAATACCTACCGCCGATGTGCTGCATCATCACTTCCTCTTTGAGAAAATACCGACGTAGCTTCAAGCGACATCATCCACCCTCCCCCGTTTGACCTCGCCGTCAACACTCGCCGCAGATGCTCGCCATCGACGCCTGCAAGAAAAAAAAGGTTGTAAAAAAGAGCTATCTGCGGAGGCCCCCATTGAATCATTTGAAAAAGGTGGTTCCAGCAAAACAAGGCACGGTTGTAGCAAAAATTGTTGGTCCATTAAAAGAACGAACTCCGATGGAAGCAATTTTTGGGGCTACTTCTAGCAAAATAAAGATATGGTTGTAGCAAAAATTTACTCGTCCAACAAGAACAAACTCCGATGGAAGCAATTTTTGGGACTACTTCTAGCAAAATAAAGATATGGTTGTAGCAAAAATTTGCTGGTCCAGCAAGAACAACTCTGATGAAAGCAATTTTTGGGGATACTTCCAGCAGAACACTCCGCCAGTTCCAGCAAACCTGATCCATGGTTGCAGCAGCACCCAACCAAACTCTAGTCCAACTTGCCATGGCGACCTCCGTGGCTCGTCGAGGTGAACCCCCACAGCTTTCCCCCATCACTGGTTCCAGCAAAACCAGTATGTGGTTGCAGCTCTCACCCCAGCCAGTTGTAGCATCTGCGTGCTCCATCGTCAAGCCTGCCGGTTGAGGTAGTAGCTCGCCGCTGATGCCGGGGTGTAGTCACTGACGTGCTCGCCGTAAATTCTCGCCGTCGGCGCCCTGAGCAGCGAGGAAACAGCTGTAGATGGGAGGGATGTCGGGGCTATGGGGGAACGTCGCAGGGAGCGTGTGGAGGTGGAACGAGAGGAGGAAGATGAGAATGAACCGGAAAGGGATGAATAAGGTTGGATGCGGTTTGCACGGGCCCACGTCGGGGGAGACGTGGCTATATGTGTGTGTGGGTGTTGTGCGTGACGAGGCACGAAGTCGGCCGAGCGTTGGGCCAGCGCGCTGACGTAAAACATTTCCCTACAAATTAATAATTTCTCGTTGCTGCCCTTAGCAGTATCCGTGGCATGCCAACCACTCAAGGAATATTCTACTCAATCTGACAGGCTAATGGCTGACACACGGGGTAGTTGGTTTAGTGAAAGGGCATGAGATTACATCAGAACTCAGATACCACAATCCGTCGTATTCACAGAACAAACAAGAGTAGTAGTATTTCTCAAAGAGCAAGAGAATAGATACTTGAAGAAATTAGAAAAAATCACACAGAAGGTGCCTTCATATTCTGAGTGGCAACCATGACGCAACAGGCGCATTATGAGATATATTATATAATTCTTGGCATAATAGACTAGATTAGTTTGATGTTTTTATATTTGAGCACAGTATAATAATAGATGCTCGTATACACGCCCACACACTTATTTTATTGGACTTCCTCGTATGTTGGATGAAGATTTGACCATGCGCGTGACCCAGCCGATCAGTACGCGCTAATTAGCCTGAACCACGCGCGTCCGTGTTCCTTCATAAATATAGATGATAACATCATATTTATCTAGACAAAATATATAATATAGTTAGTAATTAATGATGAAAAAGAGACATATAATAACATAGCTAGTTACTCATTTTATAAAGTAACATCACACATACCAAAACAATACTCACTCCATCCGGTGAAAAATGTATGTATAGAAATTTTAGTACAAGCCGTGTGCTCCCGCGCGGGCGGCCCGGGAGAAACCCTAGCCGATGTCGACTCCTCCACCACTCATCCCCATTCTCCTTCAGCCGCCACCTGAGGGCATCCCCGAGCAAAGCCCGTGCGGTGGCGGCAGGGACGGTGTTTCCCTTCCTCTTGTCCGGGCGTGGCGGCGCAGGGCGTGATCTGGCGGCAGGGATTCGCGCGCGACCTGCGGTGGCACAGTGCGGCGGCGCGGGCGGAGGAGACTCGCGTGCGTCCAGCGGTGGCACAGTGCAGCGGCGCGGACGATGCAGAGACACGGGGGGCTGGTCGCCCGGGGAACCTGCCGCTGCTGTCCATGGGAGCTTCGGCGCCAGATCTGGCTCCTTGGGGGCGGCGGCTACCCCATCCGACTGTCCCATGGCTACGACGGGGCACGACGGAGCGATGTAGAGGTGCTGGACAGCGTACCGCTCTGGTGGCATGGTGGCCTGGGTGTGCTGTCTTGCTTGATCTAGGCAAATCCTCTGCTTCAGATCTGGCTTCTTGGGCAGCGGCTCGCACGGCCGTAGGTCATCGGGGCTGCGGCTGGGGGGTCGGCGGGGTCTGTTGTGGTGGCGGTCGAGTGTAGTGGTTGGCGGAGAGGGATTGTGTGCAGGCGGCGGCAAGGTCCTTCCTGACTCCGGTATGTGTAGGTGCTCGAGGTAAGCGATTGTGGCTTCGGACGCCTTCTTCTGGACGTAACGGGGACGCTCACTGTGGTCCGGAAGCTAGGTAAGGAGGCCTGCGTTGCCAGACTCGGCGGCTGGCCACGCGGAGAAGAGGAGGATGGGATGCTCCAGGCGGAAGCCTGTTGTCAACCTTGTCGGCCACAATGACGATGACGCCTTAGGTGCGCGCTGGGAGTTATGCGCCATTTGCAAAACTACCTATATGTGGCGTCTGAAGCGCCGAGTAGGAATTGCGTGACATTTGTGCCGAACTGCACGTTTCTAGAAAAGTTGTAATCTCTAGAACATTTTCTTGAGAATTTTTTTCTAAAACATTTAACCAGCCATGAAACAGCTGCACGTTTATGAATCTTTTCTAGTATTCATGAATTTTTTCTACGCGTTTGAGAAGTTCATGAATTTTAAAAAGTTTACGAATTAAAAAAATAGTGAACTGAGAAAAGTTAACGGATTTAGAAAATGCCGGCGAAGTACAAAAAGTTCATGAAATACTAATAAGGGCACGGATTTTTAAAAAATTCGCGAATAAGAAAGTGTTCACTGAATTGAAAAATGATCATGCATTTGAATGAAAAGTTCATGAATATAAACGAGTTCATGAATTTTAAAGAATAAGTTCACAAACTTGAAAAAGATCACGAGTTGCAAAAAAAGTTCATGAATTTGCACAAATTCGCTATTTAAAAAATCATGAAATTGAAAAAAAGTTGACGAATTTGAAACAAGTTCATGAATACAAAAAAAGGTCACAAATTTGAAAGAAAAAATTGTGAATAAAAAAATGTTTAGTAATTTAAAAGAAAAGGTTCACAAATTTGAAAACAGTTCATGAGTTTGAAAAGTGGTTCATGAACTTGAAATATGTTTGGGATTTTTTACAAACTGAAAAAAAGTTCACGAAAATGGGAAAATGAGAGAATGGAAAACGAAACATAAAAAGGAAAAAAAAAACTAAGAAAACTCGGTCAAAAGCTTTTAGAAGTTTCACAAAACCGGCAGGAAACTTCTAGAATCCTCATAAAGCCTGATGGTGTACATGGGCATGGGTCGGCCTATTTTCTATGCAGGTGCGCGCTGGGAGTTGTGCGCCATTTGCAAAACAAACTATATGCGGCGCCTGAAGCACCGAATAGGAATTGCGTAGCATTTGTGCCGAACCACATGTGTCTAAAAAGGTTGTAATCTGTAGAACATTTTATTGAGAAATTTTTTCTAGAACATTTAATCAGCCACGAAACTGCTGCACAGGAACAGCAATCGGCGCAACGCTGAAATTGGGCCACTAAACAGAGGCTGGCGGCACACTGCGAGAATGGACGAGACGCAGCAAGTAAAAAACGCTCATTGTCTTCGGCTGTCCACAGCGAGCCGCGCTGGGCACGGCATGGCACACTGGTGCCGCGGCCGACGGCGACGCGCCTCCCCCTTCACACGGCGCGATGAGGCGGGTGGTGCGGTACACCGGCCCGTCCGGCACGGCTACGTATACGTACGACAATCCGCGGCAAGCTGGCCAAGAACCGGGCCCCGGATGACAGACAGCGCGTTGGAGTTTTGTACTAGCTCATCCATTGGTGGAAGTCGCCGTCTCGCCAGGCTCCGCACTCCACTCCACGAGGTCGGTCCTCGAGGCCTCCGTGCGGTGCGAGTCGCCGTCGTCGCGCCCTCCCCACTCCGCGCTAGGTCCTCGGGGCGCATTAACAATTCCAACACGCTCAAGTCAACACACCGGATCGTTCAGCTCAGCCAATCGGTTCAGGTAGATCGGTCAGATGGCTTAACCCGGCCTACTCCCATCGAATCGACCGACCCACTCGCCACGCCGGACCCCCCACCTACGCGAACCAAACTCGCACTAGTAGGAAGCATATCCTCAAATGCAAATACGGATTAATTGCGTTTATTCTATTGCCTATCTATCTATCCATTAATTGGAAAAAGGAGGCGAGTTATAATACTACCAAAATCTGCTATGAAGCGGTGACTCATCAATCAAAGCAAAGATAAGCATCGCATTTATCCTACGTTTCCATATACTAGCAACCTGCCTCAAAAAAAAAAAGGTAACC